>NC_092814.1:207655300-207955300 GCF_023375885.2 Dermacentor andersoni
CGACAAGCCTTTGATTTTAAGATAGGTGGGAATGTGGTCACTCCCATGTGTCTCAATATCTGGAAACCACTTCACACATCTGGCATGAAAGTTGGAGACGAAAGCAAGGTCGAGAAAGCTGCCGTATGTTATGCGTCGAAGAAATGTGGAGCTACCATCGTTCAGCAGAGTAAGGCCATAGTTGTAGGCGATGCTTGGTAATCTTCGTCCTCTTGCATTTGTCCTTGTACTTCCCCATGCTGGATGGTGTGCATTGAAATCTCCTATGATGACCCATGGGGCGTGACAAACACTCAAGATATCCGCTAATCTTTTAGTATCGAAATTGCTGGAAGGCGATATATAGGCGCCTATGAGAGTAAACAAGAGTTTGTTCTTTTTAACTGTGATGCATATATATTGATTGTCGTCATGGGGCGCAATTGGTTGCAAAACATAGGTGAGTTCACGACGAACAAAAGCGATGATTTTGCTGCATGCACCGTTTGTTGATGACATGATAAATTTGTACCCTGACAGTCTGATTGGTTTCGACAAGTTGGGCTCACAAATGACCACGAGTGGAAACACATTGGTGTACACAAACTGACGAAAATATGAAGTTCGTGATTTTAGCCCTCTGGCGTTCCACTGGATGACGGACGCTGCTTTGACTTCTTTTCGGAAGGATGGGGTATGGATAGCCATCTTTCTAGTTGAGGGATTCAAGCACTGGGCTTAAGGCGTCCAGCACGTTAAGTGCGCTTCGAGCAGTCGGTGTCCCCATGTCCACTAAAATCGCTCGGATGGCCTCCATGAGGGAACGTAGCACCGAGATGACTTGACTATCTGTTTTAGGTGAATCATCTTTGGCCGGAGAAGGCTCCGGTGGGGCCGCGACCTTCTGAGGTTCCTTAGCAAGGGAGGGGCTCGGTAGCATAGGCCATTCCTCTAAAGAAAGAGTCTTATCTGATTCCTTCGTGGAAGTGGTGGGCCCTTTCGCGGCGCGACTAAGTGGTACCGCAGTGGAATGGGTACTATCACTTCGCGCATGCACCTTCTTTGAAGACGTACGATGGTGCCGACGTCGACGCCGACGCCGGACTACTTCGGCTGCCTCCCTGTGGGCCGAATGGTCTCTGGCGATTTGCTTGAGAACCGCGCGCTCCCTCTTGACGCGGGGACAGTCTTTCGACGAGGCCGCGTTAGGGCCGCTACAGTTGGCGCACTTCAGAACCGTGGCACCGCAGGTCTCTTCTGCATGAGGTTCAGCGCAACGGCGACACAGTAGCGAGTTGGGACACACGTCCTTGACTTGTCCTAGCCTGAAACACTGATGGCATTGAAGCGGCTCCTGGATGACTGGTCGAACCGGATGTCGGAAATATCTGACTTTAACGTGGGATGGTATACAGTCCCCTTTGAAATTTACTTTTACGCAGCGCGTATTCCCAAGGCAGCGTACTTGCGTAATGATCGTGCCCTCGTGATCAGGCCCATCTCGCCCTACTAACCTTTATGGAGTTAACTAACTTAGGTTTACGTTTGTAGCATGAACATTCAACATATTATAGTAGCGTGACCTTCAGTGACCGGCCCTACTGTGTGTGATCAGTACTGTGCCCTAACGCTTCTTCCTTGGAAGATGGGAGGTGGCCGGTTCAAACACCTTGTAGTGTATATTGTGAACCGACTACCGGTGAAACGGTGATTACGTGCAGCTGTACTTGGCGTCTCATCGTGGAGAACACAATTAGCCGCATAGCGAACTAGCCATGGATGTGGTTGATAATTGTGGAGGCTGTTCGACGCGGCGTCACTTTAATTCCGGCTGGAGAGTTCTACTTTAGTCTTTAGATTTGTCCTGTTGCAGGGTTCTACTTTAGTCTTTAGATTTGTCCTGTTGCTCTTCCTTTCCCCTTTCCTTTTTCCTCCCCTCCTTCCTATCTTCCATTTCTGTGTTGCTGTCACCTCCCTTCAGAAGAGTAGGCAGACGTTGTGCCCCTTCCGGTGGCAGTTGCCAGCCTGCTCCTCGCTTTCCCTTTCCTGTTAGCTGTGTATATGTGTATATGTGTTCAAAACAAATAATAATAATAATAATTGCCGGCTTGATGAGGCTAGGTAATTCATCATAGGGAATGGCAATGCCAATGTCGTAAATTACACCGGCTATGGATGTGTCGTCGATCGGGATAAAGGGCAAAGACAGGATGTGTTAAATGGTTTTTGGATATCGAGACACACGGGAGTGATCACATTCCCGCGTACCTTATCATCAAAGGGATGTCCAGGTTTTTCCCACGGAACACCATTCGATTAATTGACTGTACTAATTTTATTTCTGCCATGGAAGATGCTTGTCGAGAGGGCTTGTCCTCTGGATTAGAGGAAACAACGAAGTATGAAATGCGAGACGCCACACGCACGGTCATGGTTTCGTCGAAGCACACGGATTTTGATATAGAGTTGGAGTGGCTTCGTGCACTCGGTCGTCGTGCTGAGTGGGGATACCAGCGTACAAAATCCATCGATGACCTTAGGACGGCAAGACAACTGCAAAAGAAAATTCAACGTCGCATGGATAGATTAGCATCTCGACGTTAGACGTTACACAATCTGGATAACCATACCTGGTCTGCGTCCCCTCCCTGAACAACACTTCCCATTTAAAGCGCTCAATATGGTTCATTCTCAATAAATGGCCGGATAATTTATTATGAGAAGACTCACAGATTTCTTGCCATAATCATTGATAGAGGTCTCTCATGGAGCCCGCACGTGACCTACTTGAAAGAGCGTCTGACAGCAATTTCCCAGCTTTTCAAGTTTCCGAGCGGAAAGACTTGGGGAATGTCAGTGCATGCAATGTTGGAATTGTACAGGGCTCTTTTTCTGGGTTTCTTGAGATACAGTTTGCCCGTACTGACCAACACTTGCCAGACAAATCTTCGTGCTCTACAGGCTATTCAAGCCCAGGCTCTCAAGGTTTGTCTTGGTTTGCCAAAATTCACATCTACAGTGGCGGCTATTGCGATCACCAGGGACCAACCCATACAAACAAACATTGTGGTGGAAGTGTTGAGAGTGCACACTAGGCACTTTGCCCGTGCCCGTTCCCAATATCTGGCAACACTGCCGTCAGTAAGGCCGCAGGCATCATTTTGTACCACGATTTCGGATTATTACACCTGCCTTCCATCAGGCTTTACCCCCGCAGCTAAGCCATCGATTCCTCCGTGGTGTTTGGCTCGACCTACAGTGCACCTCACCGTACCAGGAATCAGGAAAAAATCTGTGCTGTCATAACCTGCTCTTAAACAACTAACTCTGCTCCTTTTGCACGAGTGGTACGCCGACCACGTACATACTTATACTGATGGATCGGCACTTTCCAGTGTTCCTCTTGAGCCTTGGTTTTCCCTGCAAAAGCCACCACCATCAGTTTCAAGACGTGTCACCCAACGACACCGACGGCTGCGGAACTTGCAGCTCTTCGCGCTGCACTTCATCTCGTCAGGCAAGAACAACTTTGAAGATGGTCAATATTCAGTGACTCGAAGGCAGCACTTGCAGTCTTTGCTATCAGCCCTGCGGCGTAGACCACACGAACAACTGGTATTCGAGATTATAGAACTAATCCATAGCTTGACTGAGAAAGGACACCACGTGACATTTCAGTGGCTTCCAACTCACTGCGGCGTCATAGGGAAATAACACGCTGATAACGCTGCTCGGTCTGCTCTTCAAGGCGACAAAGAGGAGCCAATACCGTTATCACGTACAGATGCCGCTTGAAAACTTCGAATGCTCACCCGTGATATCACGTTCTCCTTGTGGAACACAGGAAGCCTTCAAAACAATCGACTGCCCAACCTAGACTCCTCTCTACGCCTTTGCATTCCAGCTGGACTCTGACATCGCGAAGTCACCCTGCTTTCTCGAATATGGCTAGTGGTGGCCTTCACCAAGTCTTTTGCATTGCGAATCGGATGGGCCGACTACGCCTCGTGTGATGACTGTGGTAGCGAGGAGACTCTTCAACACTTTCTCTGTGACTGTCCTTACTACAATTTACAAAGACGATCGCTCGCAATCGCGATAGCGCGCTTTGACCAAAGACCTCGAACAGAAGAACTTATTTTAGAATGCCGACATCACAAGCCATTGCAGCGGAGGGCAACGAGGACACTGCTGCACTTTTCAAGGGCAACAGAATTAGACAAGCGGCTGTAGCTTGAATAGATGTTTATAGTGCTGCAAGTGCTACTGTGCTGTGCAGTGACAGTATGCGGTACAGTGACCGACTGTGACTGTATGTCTATGCTCCTTTCTTTCTTTATCTCTACTTTGCTATCACTTTACCTCGCCTCCCCTCTCTCTCCAGCGTAGGGTAGCAAACCGGATCTTCCCATTTGGTTAACCTCCCTGCCTTTCCCCTTTCTTCTGTCTTTCTCCTCTCTTTTATCCTATGTTGACTTTTATTTATCACCACCTGAGGTTCTTTTACCATGCGCCTAAATCTATAGGCGCCACGAGTGTTTTTGCATTCCGCCCCTGTGCATCATAATACGGCCGCCGTGGCTCAGCAGCGCACAGCCACGGCCACTAAGCTACCGCGGTGGGTTGTCGTAAAAAAAGAAAGAAAGAGAGTTTTGTACTAAATGCGAAGCACTTATTTCGATAGCAAAATAATTCGACGGCTTTACGATCGAAGTTAATAATTTTATCGGTCGTATACATTGCAGGAAACATTTCCCAACTAATTAAATTAAGCATGGCGTCACGCGTGCGAAGGTAAACATGAAACAGATCTTACTCGATGAGGCTGAACACTCGCCGTCTGATGGCTGGCTCGATGAATAGTGGCTGCAGTGGCGAGCGAACACTTTGTACAGTGGTCACGGAATGAAGCGCGTCAATTTAGGGCTAAGTAATGCGCATACTTTCGTTTCCACCGGCTGCAGATCGTCTCACAACGACGTAATTCTGGCGCATACACCTACGTCGGAGTCCTCGTCACCTTCGATGATCAAATTCCTTGCGATATGACATGGCGCGTCTCGCGTACTTTGCACATATGCAGGGTTCTACTAAATGCTCCATGTCGCGTTTCATTCCGTGAGCACTGTACAGCCTTTAGGTTGTACAAAGCTTTTGCCGTGATGCGTACGCGACCTAATGGTTGGAGCATAGGACTTCTGTGCTCGGGGAAGCTCTTGGCCCGTATCTCAGTGTTTTCGTGGACCGATCCTGGAGATAGTATAGTCTAAAAATATATGTCCCTCTTGGTGCCACTGTAAGAAAAACGTTCGTTCGTTCGTTCGCCCCGCTCGTTCGCTCGCTCTGACTTGTTAAAAGCTAGGCAATAAGAAAACGACAAAGCGCGTGGAGGTCCGTCTTTAGATGCGCACCTGCTCGACGTGCGTCGGTATCTGGTGCTGCAACAATTCGCGCTTCGCATGACGTCGATGTAAACTGCATAAGAGTCTGCCAAATGTTCCAAATATTTGTTCATGCACCCCTGAGTTTCGGTTGTACGGAATGCAGAAATAAAGCCAATGCATAAATGAATAAACTTCCGTGAGCTGTTTTGATAGCAATGCACCAATAGCAAGAAGCCAAGAGCGGTAGTACGACAAGTACGCGTTGGCCATTGCCTGCAGTGGCCCTTACGAACGAGTTCTTGTCACTCAGTTTTACGTGTTTTGCGCTAAGCAGGTGACCTTGAACGAAAGACGCGTCAGAATTGATATTTTCAGTAAGAATCTCTGGAGCACGCTTTTATATAACAGGATTCAACTGTAGGACTCAGGTCGTGCACGGTCGCTTATTCCACCACCGAATTGGAAATTTGTCCCTGCATAAGCGCAAAAGGTGACAATGTCAGCACGTGAAATTGTAAATCCGAGTGTCACAAACAAAGGGTTCCCCGATTTTTTCGGCAGATGTTCTGACACAACAGGAGCCTTTGGCACACTGGCTCAGATGTCATTTTTATATCGGTGTCACACGTATTTACACTTCTGATCGCGATCGGGCCAATCTGGATCGAACTTGATCCGGATCGGGTGTTGCTACACGGTCATTTGCGATCGCGATCCGAAAATCGCGATCAGGCCTCTTGATCGGAATCGCAGGCTGGCGTCTGCGTCCTCTAGCGCAGTATTCTGAAAACGCTAAATACAAGAAGAGAAGGCAGCTAAAAAAACGTTTAAAAATTCTTTTACCAGCAATAATAAGCTGTAAAATTGAAATATTGTCCGAATTTAACCATATCTTGAAGATCTGAATTTGTAGCCAATACATTATGCAGTTCCGAGAGTTTCTGACGATCAGCAGACTATAATAACTCGATCCGGATCGCTAGAACCGTGTAGCAGCGACCATTGTTGATCGCGATCATGAAATCCGATCTGGATCGGCCCCGATCCCGATCAGAATGTACGTGTGACACCGGTATAAGACAGTCAGTTATACATAGCGCATATATTTCTCCACTCATTACATCATGCAAGTATAGAAGGACCAGTGACACATATGAAAGGATCGGCCTTTATTTATTCATTTTTGTTCACGAAGGAAATGGCAAGTGATGTTATGGGACGTTGTGACGTGGGAAACATGTCTAGTACTTTATTCGGAATGAAACCTGGCTGATGATCGACGAAGCCATGAATGCGCTGTCTTCAAACTTCCTCTTGAGGCAGCATGACATTCTCGCCTTGAACTCCGCGCTGAATTTCTCCTGCAGGTAAACAAAAGGAAAAAAAAAAATAGACACAGGGCATCAGGTGGAACACCAAGCGTGAGACAACGCGACATCCGCGGCATTCAGGAAGCGAAAATTGGGGGGTGACGTAAAACAAAATAAATAAACCCAAATAAAGATAAGAGAGAAAGACAAAGTTGGGGTGCAAAAGAAAAGAGACGGAAGTTTTCCTGTATTGATACGTTTTCTGACCCAATACTGCATCTCTTTAGTCTCGGCACGCGTATCTCACAGGGGTCGTATAACGGGGCGTGGGGACATGTGGAGCGGCTACCGTAGGACACAGAAAGGCAGGGGAGGGTGGGGGGGGGGGGGGGGGTGACATGGTCCCAGTTGAAGCGTCTCGACGCACGCGCGCGCCCGGAAGTAGATCACTTTCACAGCTTCCGGAATCGGGGCCGAGCGTGCGACCCCGCACAGCTCTTCATCGCGGCAGCGACGGCGCTTATGACATTCCCGCGTTAAAGTGTCTCGCGTCGCAGCAGCAGTGTCCTCACTCGGATCACATTGCGCTACCCCGCGCCAGCCGCGTATTGCAATCCCTCGCACTCGGCGGTGCGAGAGAATTTGCCCCGCAGACGCGATGGTGTCGGGCGTCTGTAGCGAACCATAAGACCTCTGGCCGGCTCGCCGCAATCGCGTCCACCCCGCCCCTTCCCGGTGCGCTGGCTCCTCGAGGAACGTGAGCCGTCCGCTAGACGTGGTCGCACCATTCGGAAGCCGAGGGCGTGAGTCACGATTCACGTCACTTTGCGAAACCCGGGAATGTGTGCACAGACGTTAAGCCTACCCTTTCGAGCCCACATACGTTATATTAGCTCATTCTTCAGCTTTTCATTTCTATGTTTCCTTGTCTTTTTCTTTTCGGACTGTTTTCCATCTCTCGGAAGGCACTACCGCGCCCTTCTTGCCCTCATTCTTCGGAAGCCATAGTACGCTAGGGATGCATGGGGACATGCACCAACGTATACATCACGCGTGCGCCAAGCACGTCGCATAGGTGACACAACAAAAGGACCCGTAAGGCAATTTCAGTGATTCTAGCTTCTCTGCACGAGCGCCGCAATCAGAAAGACGCGGCGCTACTATAGTGTCAAACTCTCCCGTTGTTACGTGTGGTGATGGCTTAGTTACAGCACTCTTGTAGCTGCACATGCGTCTGAATACAGCTATATCTTGTTGCACGTATAGTGGTTGGGCACCACTTCTTTTGTTCAATGGTGCATGCCGCTAGCCGTTGTACTGGCGTGCCAATATGGCAGCCCTCCTAGCACTTTATCAAAGTCGTCTATATACACGGTGACCCAGGTAACTTAAGCCAGACTTTAATAATATGCGAATGCCACGTAGCTGAACAGAACCAAGGTAATGGTGTTTGCCCTCACTTGGAGATACTCAAATTATATTTCATTCCGCCTAATTCGTTAATTAGTCTTAATTATTCAACTTCTCAAATATTATAATTTGATGAAAAGCGTCAATGAGAAAATTGTAGAGCGACATGTAAAATTCCCGAATCAGCTTTCTGTTGCTCAATACGCGCTACATAAAAGCGTTTTTCCGAGCATGAAAGAAGCCCGCGAATACACGCAAAGTGCCTCGAGCCGCCTGTCGAGCGGCAATTTTGCGCGTATTCGCGGGCTCCTTTCACGCTCGGAAAAATGCTTTTATGTGGCGCGTATTGAGCAACAGAAAGCTGTTTCGGGAATTTTACATGTCGCTCTACAATTTTCTCATTGACGCTTTTCATCTAATTATAATATTTGAGAAGTTGAATAATTAATTAAGACTAACTATTTAACTAGACGGCATTAAATATAATAATTTGAGTATCTCCAAGCGACGGCAAACAACATTACTTTTGTTCTGTCCAGTTACGTGGCATTCGCATATATTTTAACTCTGGCTAAAGTTAGCTGGGACTCCCTGTGTTATAGAGCTCCACAGCACTAAGAATGGCGCCGCTGTTGTCGCACAGAGCTGTGCTGAAAGATCGCGGTGCCGTGGCAGTGTTTGCGGCTTGTGAGTAACATTCGCTGGTATACTTTCCAGCTCGCTGTGTTCCCACAAACACATGCAAACACATGCGCCCTTCGATGCAAGCTCGTCCCTGGCGGCAACGAGCACAATTATGCACGCGTGACGCAGCTTATGCGGGCCGTTTCAAGCGAACGTGGTTCGCATTAACAAAACACCCGCATTTCGTGCCAGCAGCACGCTCCAGGGGGCCATGTATTAATAAGATAAGCGTGTTGTACATTTATGAAGCTTTAAAACACGTGTGATGGGAGTTATGTGACCTCTACTTTAGTCTGTTAATGGTTTGTGGCCACCAAACCCCCATGAGTTATGAACCCCCCCCCCCCCCCCCTCCCCCTAATTATAATATTGAGTCTTCGTGTATAGTAGGACGGCGAGCCGTAAATGTGTCGAGGTTTGTGGTCACCGAATTCCAGCGTAATTTGCGCTACTTTAAGCCGATCGTGCCCGCAGCACAGTGGTGGATGCTTCTTCAGTCGAGGCAGGACGGCGTACTGCCCGCAACATTCGGTATTTTCGCGCTTGTTTCTCAGTGGTGTCACAAATGAAATAAATAACAACGGGGAAGGGCGAGCTATACGAGCCTACGTTTTACGTTAATATACGACACACGAAATTCCGCAAGCAGCCTTTCTTACACATCTCATTGTCTGAGCCGAAATTGCCGCATTCCCCAGAGCAACACCGTTAAACATGAGACATGTGCTTTGGAAACTAGTTGCACGGTGCCGGTAATACGACAGGGTGGCAGGCGTCGTGTCAGCACTCCGCACTTTGATGCGTTAATTATATTTCCATAAATAGAAAGGAGTAAAGCTTAGCGAGAAATATGTACTGGGGTGCATGCAGCTATCATACGCCCTCTTACTACTGTTGTCAGAAATGCTGAGCATTAAGAAGTGAATGTAGCTGCTAGTTAAACAAGAACAGCAAGGTACTTAGCACTGAAAACTTAAAACTCAGCAAGAACCTTACAGGTACAATTATACAGAAAACCAAAATAGCGGTTTCACCCCAGCTTAGCTAACGTAAATGCTATCCAAGAGGCAATCAAAAGAACAGAACGAAAAGCCTTGAGGAAAACCTTCAAAGATGGAAAATAAAAGCCAAATGTGTTCCTGCACGCACATGTATATGTGCGTGCGATCTGATCCCTGTGTACTTGATCGGACGTTCGGCACTTGCCGCGCATCAAACATGAACGACTTTCTTCACAAAAGAGAGGTGCGGTTATAAGAAAAAAGTGATTTTTTTTTTCGAAAAAGGAATGGATCCTGTAGAGGTTGATTTTGTTGTTCCGTTTATAGGACGTTGAGAACAGTTTGGTTCCGATTATCAAAAGCATATTTTCTTACACTGTTTGAATGCAAAACCTACCTATGAGAGCAAATTCCATTTAAGCGATATTTCACTTTACCAAGGTTCTCGTATATATATATATATATATATATATATATATATATATATATATATATATATATATATATATATATATATATATATATATATATATACAGCACTTGTTATTCCCGTCCGCGCATTGAAATGCCGAAGCTCTATCTCACCGAGCGCTTCGTTTTGTTCTCTCGTTCATTCTTTACGCGACACTGCGACATACATAATAGCACTTCGGATCCTTTCTTTTGCTGTCTTGTTTTGTACTCCGCAGTTGTTCAAGAACGATCACGGTTATGCGCGACGGGCTTCAAACGCAGCCGGTGCCCCCTCCTCGCCTCTGGCAACGGTTTGGCCCGCCACGCCGGCGATATAGGCGTTGCGTGCTCGCGCTTGGACCACCGCGTACAGCTCCGGCCGCTGGAGGTTGCAGCGCGGCCTGCTGCTGCTGCTGCTGGACCCGCGTGGTGCGGTGCGCACCGAGCGAAGTGCGCGGCAGATCTTTCTTCAGACGTAGGCTGTAGCGCGGATTTGGGTCAGCAGCATGCCTTTTCAGCTTGCACGAAGTCGGATTTTCCCTTTGTTCTTTTCTGAGTGCGCTCGCTATGCATGCGAGTCCTGCTCGAAGCTGGGAGGGAGTAGTTCGAACACTGCACTAGTGGCCGCTCCTATTCTTTTCGCACTGACGTGTTTGTTTTCGCTGCCTTCTTTCCCATTGATCTTTCTTTTTTAATTTCTTTCGTTATTGCGCGCGCTCGGAATCGCGCGCGCGCTCTTGAGTACGAAGGGCGCAGACCAGCTCTGCGGCCGGGACCGCGCTGTGTGTCCGCCACTCTCTCTTTTTTTTTTTTCTCTTTCGAACTCTGGAACACTAGCCGAGGAGTGCTGCTTCTCGAACGCAGCGTTTATTGTCCTCCTGTGCGTAGCTGCGTGCTTTGCATTCCCATTGGACGACACGCCACTGCTTTACCGCGCGCCCGCTAGCCGTCACCATTCATGGGCTCCTGTAGTTTTCATCTCAAATGCAACAATAATCCACAGAGTGCGCGCAGCGTGGGGCGGCTCCCAGCTGCCTTTTGCGTTATTTATTGTGATTATACCGCTGCAATGCCAAGACGGCGCTTTGGTCTCCGCGCGAGGCTTAAGTTTGAGTACGACTACGGTGGAAGAGTACGACTGCACAGAATAAGCTGTGGCGATGCGGTTTATGGGGACGGACACGGTGTGTTTACGTTCGCTGCGCTCTCGGTCCTTCCTGTCTTGCTACGATTGCCAGAGTGAATGTATGGCGTCTAGGATACGCGTTCAGAGGTGTGAGTGTGCGGTATCAATATTCTATACAGGCACATGTTGCTCGCTGAAGGGGGAGTTTTACGTCCCTTGGCAGCAGACCGTAAAGGCTAGGCAAGAAAGTCGTCAAGCTTACTTGCACTACTCACATCAGCATTTCTGCTTGTTTGTTGTTTCGATACGACTGTTCGTCAAAGGTAGTTGTCAATATTGAACGAGGCGGTAGACTATACTATTCCCAGCATATAACATGCATGATCGCGACAAGCCACTAAAATTGAACAGCCTTCCTTGTGATTTCGCATCTGTGGAAAGCGCGCTCCACTTTGATTTCACGATAAGATATAAGCTTTAGTATTCTATTGTCGACAGGATTGGAACCGCATGACCGAGAAGGTAGAAGGTAATGTGAGGAGTGGTATATTTCAGTCTGCAATTCCAAATGTTTTCCAGGCCCCAATATTTGCGTCGTGAAATATTTTTTTCAAAGTTAATTGAACTTGGAGAAAAACGATCCAAGATACTTCGGAAACAACCACCTTATTGACGGTAATAGCATGTCGTATGTAAAAAAAAAAGAAAGAAAAAAGAAAAGATACTCTACCACTTACATATAAACGCATTTGTGTATAGCCGCGGCTGCGTACAGTTTGCACCAGAGCGTTCACTCCTGTCGCTCTATAGTGGACATCTCCGAAATGAATATGCTGCGTTTATAATCCGGCGCAGTGGCAGCATACCTTCGCTTCACATTTTAATCGTCTTTCATGCACGAACGAGAATTCGGCAAGAGCAGAACAACTCTACAACGAGAAATGCGATACTAACAGCATGCATGGTCAGCAGAACGTCTGATGGAATATATTGGTTAAAATCGCCCCCTTATATACCGATGTCGTTGTTTTTTTTTATGTATGACGCTTCATTAAAAAAAAAGACTGCATATTTAGGCCCCTCCCGTTTTTGAGGTAAGCTATCGGGACTAGGCGGGCATAGGGACGAGAAAATTTTGGGCTTCAAATTTGCTTAAGATATGCTAATTATGCTTTGAATCTCTTACCTTAGGGCACATGCTGTATTTGCGAAATTGAAGTCGAGGAGTAGCAAAATCATACCTGCTCAACATAAATCTAAATCTGCTAAAAAAAATGTATCGGCGTTCCGATTAGGATTGTCCCGAACTGTTGTAGGCACGCTTTTGGGAAACTGTTAACTAGAACACCAATGTATCTTGTTGAACAAGGAACATATGCGGACATTGTTAGGAAATCAGTACAAAAGGAACATGATTTTTGTCTCTATGTGTTAAGGAGGACTAGAATGAAATAAAAAGAGAAGTCAGGGATGTTAACCAGAAATGCGTCTGGTTGGCTGCCCTATTCTGGGGGACGGGAAAGAGGGAATAGAAAAATAAGATAGAGAGAGAGAGTTAAATTTCGATTATGACTATATGTGGACTTCATTTAGACCCTTCACCTCTTGATTTTCTGAACCTGTAACGTTTCTTCTTCTGTTACAATTCTAGAGCGCAGGTCTTAGGCGCCCGTTCCTGCGTTGAGCGTCAGCCTCGGCGTCGGCGTAACTGGCAGAACGAACGAGCCCACCGAAGGATGAAAAGAAAAGAGGGAATGCGGTGCGCAGCGGATGAAAGACGGCGACAGCGAAGAGAGCGCGAGGAGGAAAGCGGAGTGCCGCACGAGATGTGCTGCACGGCGGCTACACGCGACGTGATGGCGCCGTGGTAGCATGCGCCGTCGCCCGGTCGCCGATGACGTCACTACTAAGGCATACGGCGAGCGCGTCCACCGACACCATATATGGAAACAAAGCGTTGGTGTGCGCTTCGATACCACTGCGCATGCGCTACTTCACCTGCGTCGCCGCCGCTAGAGAACGCGCTCCGCGCGTGATTACGCTTTCTGTGGAACCGGTGGAAGTGCTTCGTCTGCCGCTGCTGCTAAAGGAGCTGCCCGAGCAGAGGCTCAGCGCCGCCGCCGAGAGCACCTTGTCCTTCAGAATCAAATTCTTTGCCAATATATATAGCGAATTCAAAACACCTAAGCAAGTGTGCTCAAATTTCGCGTTAGGGAGTATCGTGATTGTCGGTGACTTCTTTAAATAATAGTACCGATATGCGAAAGGGCTTGGTCTCCACCACTGTGGGGCGAGTAAATCTGTTTTATTTTCATTTCGATCATACAAGAACATGATTTTTTCCCAATGCGTGAAGGGCTTTCTTATTTATATTGTGACAGCATGAGGGAAGTTTGCGGGAGCGAACCAAGCTCAGGGTTGAAAATAATAAGTGCAACACAAACTGATTCAATTGCTCAGCTTAATAATTAATAAATAATTACCAAGTCAGTGATTACGCCCGTAGCGCGCAGTGAAATGCAATAATAACGCCACACTTATTTTGTAAAACTTATCTCATTTTGCATGTCTATCATGCTACGAGTCCTCCAATTTTCATTCAGTTATGCGTTCTGCACACTCGAAAGCATCAAGGTGGTCCCATAGTTCTGTAAACGCTGAAACGGGGCTTTTGTGTTTCAGATTAATGGACACGAGGCCAAGCGACATTTAGCTTTTATCTTTGCTTTAGCTACCTTTATGATTATTATTAACAATGATATTAATCCTGCAATCATATATAAACACCACACCGAAAAAGAGAAGCAGGGTAGCGATTGTTTTCTGAAAATGACACCATGCCCACTCACTCGAAAATGAGGAAAAAAGAAGGGGGGGGGGAAGAGAATAGGAAGCATATGAAGAGGGGAAAACAACCTTCTGGGTGCATAGATACACGCCACGTTTCAAGAGCATAAATCACGACTTCCACGATCAGTTTTTTGGTACTCAGACCTCTGCTCTAAGTTCTAAGATAAACTCGAGAGGCAGAAGATTAGTGTCATTTGCCTCCGAACAAGAACTGTGCTTGTTAAATTATGGAAGCCCCACCTTTCTACGTGGAACTGCCTACTGTAGCTGCCTGGACCTGACCTTTGTTTCACGCTCCTTCACTAGAAAGGTCAGGTGGTTTCCGGATATTGAAACGCGAGGAAGTGACCACCTACCCACTTATCTTAGGGTTGAAGGGTTGACGGACTCCAGGTTGACCGCCGTCACACAATGTATCGATTGGCCAATGTTCAAGTCAATTGTCGAAGACGGCTGTCGTAATGACTTGTCTTCTAGCCTAGAGGACATCATAAAGGGTGCCCTAGAGGCTGTGAAACATTCGCTTCTGAGAACGTCTACACGCACCGAATACGAGATTGAGCTAGAGAAGCTTCGTGCAATTCGTCGTCGTGCAGAGCGAAGATACAGGCGCACGAAGTCTGTACATGACTTGAGGTTGGCCAGAAGAACACAAAAGAAAATTCAGCGTCGCATGGACAAACTTGCATCGCAAAAATGGAAATCATTCTGCGAATCTTCGGATCCACGAAAACCTTTGTCTCACATATGGAGAGCTGTTCGTGGTCTCCGTGGAACCCCTCAGCAGCGCCACCCTTTTAAGTCTTTGGCCCTTCACCAACAATGCAGCGAGATTGACGTAGCGGAAGCTTTCTGCAGGAGGATTGCTGGCGAAACTAGTTCCGCTGGAACATCGACGCTCCGCCACTCACCGATTTCACGCGACTCCCACATGGATAGTCCTTTCTCCATGGACGAGCTCGAAGCTGCACTGGCCTTGGGCAAGCGTTCATCTTCACCAGGACCCGACGGTATAACCTACCGTGCCCTGTGTAATCTTGGCGATGAGGCTCGAAAAGTGCTCCTGCTCTTGTTCAACAGCTCCTGGCAGACAGGTACGGTTCCCCAGGAATGGAAGACCAGTCGCCTAATTCCACTGCTCAAGCCTGGCAAGTCGCCTGTAGACATTGCATCATACCGACCAATTGCGCTTGCCAGTTGCATCGGAAAACTAATGGAGAGGATGGTTCTAGCACGGCTAGAATGGTACCTCGAACATTATCAGGTATATCCAGATGCAGTGGCCGGTTTCAGGCGTGGCCGTTCTTCCGTAGACAACGTTATCGACTTGGTGACGTACGTCGAGCACCAGAAGTCCTGCAAAAGATTATCTGCTGCCCTGTTTTTGGATGTTAAAGGAGCGTACGATAACGTAACGCACGAAGCGATTTTCAACGCGTTAGAGGCAGTAGGACTTGGCGGCAACGTATATTTTTGGATAAGTAACTATCTACATAAGAGATCCTTTTTCGTACTTACCGAGGATGGCCCGACCTCCCAGCATTACAGTAACCGTGGGGTGCCTCAGGGCGGAGTACTCAGCCCAACGCTCTTCAGTCTAACACTCATTGGACTCACCGACATCCTGCCAGGCACCGTTAGGCTCTCCATCTATGCCGACGACATTTGCATTTGGACGTCGGCTGGGACGCGACAGCAGCTTCGCGCGCGGCTTCAAAAGTCAGCTACTTTAACATCATCCTACCTTCGAGAACAAGGACTTCGTATATCATACGAAAAGTGCGCAGCGGTGGCATTTACCAGGAAATCAATGTCTCCATACGTGATATCCGTCGACAGACACATGATCTCGTACAGCGCGAGTCACAGATTTCTTGGGGTGGTCCTTGACAAAAATCTCTCCTGGACCCCTCATGTGAATTATGTGAAAAAACGCCTGACAGGAATTTGCCATATGTTTAAGTTCCTTGCAGGAAAGACCTGGGGAGTGCCAATACACTCTATGTTGCAACTGTACAGGGTCCTCTTTATTGGATTCCTGCGGTACAGTCTACCGGTCACGTCCAACACCTGCAGAACTAACCTGAACATAATCCAAAGCATCCAAGCCCAAGCACTCAATATATGTCTCGGTCTACCGCGGAGGGCGTCAACGACTGAAGTTATTGCACTCGCTCAAGATTTCACTATTAGAACGCACATTAGCATTGAAACAATGCGTGTACACATAAGACACTTCGCCCGGACCCCTACCCACCACCTAGCAAGTCTCCCAGTAGATAGGCCCCACACGACGTTCAGTGCGACTGTCTTCGCGCACCGTGCCTCTTTCAGGTCAGGTTACGCACCTGCGGCAAGGCCTTCTATTCCTCCATGGTGTATACGCCGTACTCAAGTGAACCTTACAATCCCAGGACTTCAGAAAAAGTCGGACTTGCCATCATCAGCGCTCAAGCAACTAACTTTACTTCTCTTGTACGAGAAATACAGTGACTGCACACACGTCTACACTGATGGATCAACTACATCAACCAGTTCCGGCGGCGGTGTAGTTATACCAGCAATGAGAATAACCAAGCAGTTCAAGACTTCCCATGTCACTACGTCTACAGCTGCAGAGCTCGCGGCTCTCCGCGACGTGCTTCAAGTGATAAATACTGAAAGTCCTAGAAAATGGGCAGTCTTCTGCGATTCAAGGCCGGCCTTGCAATGTGTGCAGTCATTTCTCCGACATGGAACTCACGATCAGCTCACGTGCGAAATCGCGGAACTTGTCCATCACGTAAGAGAAAAAGGCCATGACATCTCTTTTCAGTGGATACCAGGTCATTGCGGTATCATTGGAAATGATGACGCCGATAAGGCAGCTCGGACGTCAAACCAAGAAGACCGCTGCGTCCCCATTCCGCTCTCTAGGACCGACGCCGCGAGACAACTTGGCATTCTGGCACGCACGATCTCCTTAGCAGAGTGGAATACCGTACATACAAGGCGCACAAGACTGCACAGACTAAACCCGTCACTTCAACTCAGACCTCCAGCTGGTGTGAACCGGCGTGAAGCGTCTCTTCTGTGTCGGTTATGGCTTGGAGTGGCCTTCACCAATGCCTACTCAGTACTAATTGGAATGGCTGATAGTCCTGCATGTGATGTTTGCGGATGCGAGGAGAACATTGACCACTTATTGTGCCATTGTCCTCAATTTCGAGCACAAAGACAGTATTTGTCCGACACATTGAGGAAACTAGATGATCGTCCTCTCAGTGAACAGACAATATTAGAGCACCGTCCCGACCGATCATCGGCTCAGAAGGCAGTGAAGGCACTTTTGTGTTTTCTCAGAACTTCTGGTTTGCTCGAGCGTCTTTAACTGAAGTGCTGTCCGTACACGTACCTACACCTTCTCTCTCCCTTCTTTCTCTTCCCCTTCTCCCATCCCCCAGTGTAGGGTAGCCAACCAGACTATTGACTGGTTAACATCCCTGCCTTCCTGTATTCTCCCCTCCCTCCAGACCTCTGCTACCCACCATGTCTTCTGCAGGCGCCGAAAATAGAAATGTTAATCGAAGAACTTAAAATTAAGAGCGACGTTTCCCCATTGGCACCGAAACAATTAACGTTATATCAACTGTTTCAGAAGTAGAAGGAATCTATCCACGTCTACACGGACAGTTCTGTAATCAAAGAAAGTGCAACTGCACCTTATGTTATACCATCCTTACAGGTAGAGTACGCTTGTCGACTGGGATGCACGGCGTCACCAACAATAGAGAAATTAGTGGCAATTCTCCAAGCCACTTACTTTATCAAAACATATGAGACACCAACAAAGTGGGTAATTTGCACGGACTTCTTATCGGCTTTAGCATGTCTTGAAAATATTGATGACAGCCAAACCCAGGCACGAATAACGCAGTACTGAACACGCTAATGAAACTTAGGCTAATGAAAGAAAACATGAAGTGATATTACAGTGGGTCCCGGGACATGCTGGTATAGCAGGCAACGAATTAGCTGACTCGTTGTCAAAATCGGCCCATACAAGATGCAGAAATTCAACTCATCCCTTTGTCACCAATGGGCACGAAACGCCTATTGAGAGTACTAAAGGACTTGTGTATGTCAACGTGGTTTAGTGAAAATACTAAGGAATCAATTTTTTACGAAGTGCACCCTCAACTCAAATATCAGCTGGATGTAGAACTTTCGAAAAGCGTCGAGACACTAATTCATCGACTGTGCCTTGGGACAGCATACACCAAACATTTCCTATATGGCATAAAACGGGCTTTTTCTCCGGCTTGCTCCTGTGGCCACGACGATGAGGATGTTAGCCATCTACTCCTCGAATGCCCCATATACGCGACGCAAGGACGGCAGCTAGAAGAAGAGGTACTCTCAACTGATCCTACCGACTTTTCTCACTCGCAAAATTGCTGCGCCCATGGCCATCGAAAATAGCACAGCGAAAAGCAGTTTACGCACTTGGAACATTTCTAAGGAGAGACAAGCATCCTTAACAGGTACTAGATATCGCACTGAACGGTCACACGATGTTACTATAACTTGCTTCTATTATTTGTAATTATTAGGGCTTGTATATTACGTGTTATACTTTTTTTCTGTATTGCTTGCGTGTATTATTTTAGCTCTCTGTAATTCCTCATCTGTTTATAAGCTCATCGCAGTCTACATCAAGGCCGCTTGTGTGTGTTTGTGACTGTTTACAAACTCATCGTGGTGCAACTTGCATTTGCCTTTTATATTGATATGTTCATGGGTGTATAGGACTGTGTGTTGTCGATTTCTGACCCTTTGACGTGGTTTCTTTGCATTTTCTTACATATACGTTTTATATTGTTGCTTCCGCTATGCGAAAAGGAGTAGCTGTCACCATTATAAGGTGACCACGTCGCTTTCTTTTATTTTCATTTCAACAACAACAACAACAGCAACAACAACAAAGGCACTCTACAACATTCATAAGGCGAGCAGAGTAGCGCTACCAGCGCCAGCAATGGCTCGGTGCTGCATGCCACATGCCATCAAAGGACCTACTTTGGGTCGCAAGTGGCTGCGCCAATTAGCACTACAGACGGGAGTCCAGTCCCGCCAATTAGCACTACAGACGGGAGTCCAGTCCCGTTGTTGAGACGAATTCCAGTGTAGCTTTGTGAGCCTCGTGTCAGGACTGGAAGACATGCGTTTTCATATCTGTGCTTCAGCCAAGACGCGCGGCAAACCTTCTGAACTCTTATCATCCCACCTCTCTCTCTCTTCCCATGCTGGAACGTCGCAAGAACGCGGGGGTTATAAATCAGTGCCTTACTTACGTACTTCGTAGGAATGGTTTCTTTCCAGAATTCATGAGGGGTTTCTGTCAAAATAGTTCCTTTGTGGTAAGCAATTATGCTTTCCCCTGCGCCATAATGAGGTAGCATTTCCCAGCATTAGCGTGGTACCCGCATGTCCGGCCATCCTGGCGCATCAATAGCGCCTGTTTGAGAATGTGAGTGGACGAAGTTACTGTGCTCGGTTGCTGGTTTTCTTCTGGTGCTGCAGTTCTTCTCTGTTTACATTATTTTCGTGCATCAGTAACAGGCGACGACGTTTGTGCTGAACCCTGAAGTCTTCTACTCTGCTGGGAGATCCTCCCCGCGGAGCTTGCCATGGAAGATATGGTCTTGGACGCGTCTGGCGCTCAGCATAGACCGCCCGCGGCTCGGAAGCGGCTCAGTTCGGCAGTAGGATCCGACGCTACTGATTCCGAGCTTTATGACTCAAGATCGGAAGATTCGGATGCTTTCATACCTGTCAAGCACCGCCGCCCACGACGGACGTCTCCGGCGTCGTCCTCAAGTGAAGGGACTGTCATATACAACACCATCAAGACTACGACAGTAGCTTTCATTCCCATCGACGCGATGGTAAGCCTAAATGCTATCTCTCGACAGAAACTTAATGATTTCTTCTTCAAACTTGCCCCTGGACTAATCCAAGAGGTTCGCGTGAACCCCTGGAAAAATGTCATTGCCGTTGACACGACTGATGATAAGATGGTGCAAACTCTACTTGGTTTGTCTGAAATCTGTGGGGTTCGCACACGTCCCTACATACCACAGGGTACAAATATAGTGGCTGGTGTCGTATCTGATGTGCATTTGGATCTCAAAGACGACGTTTTTAAGAACATGATCGTTTGCACGCCACCATGCAAAATAATTAGCGTTCGAAGGCTGGGCACGTCAAAGTGCATGAAGATACTTTTCGCCTCTGGAAAGCTGCCTAGTCATATAAAGGCTGGACTTGTGCGCTATCCTGTTCGACCTTTCGTACCACGGCCTTTGCAATGCCATAAATGTTTCAAGATTGGTCATGTTCAGGGCTTTTGCACCAGAGATCTAGTCTGTGCCAAATGCGGTGGGAATCACCATGTAGATTCCTGTGAAAGTCAGGCATATCGGTGCCCTAACTGTAATGGTGAACATTTGGCAACGGATAAAGGATGTCCCTCATTGAAGAATGAACTAAAGGCACTAAAAGAAAAAGCCATAAAGAAGGCAGCAGGAGATGAGAGCTCCCGTCGCCGTAGTGCCGCCCCAGCGAATGGAAAAGCAGCGCGTTCAAAGAGTGACAAAGAAACAACACATCAGAAAGTAGGGGGGCGGACCTTCTGCCTCTCAGACACATCGTGGCCAGCGCTTTCATCGAAATCGCCGGAACAAGTATCTACAAAGACTTCGACCACTGTGGAAAGCACTGCAAACACAGCACCTAAACCGGTATCAGCCAACGACGATGTGCAACTTGTCAATCTTCTAAAGATGCTTGTCAACGTCATCAGATCTCTAATCGCCGGTCGCCAGACACCAGCAGCGTCAGCAGCAGAGCAACTTTTGGAGGCACTCGTTCCTGTCCTCGACGGCCTTCGCTAGACGTTTCACCGGAAACAATTCTAACAGTTGTCAACAGCCTCGCCCCTTTGTGCTGCAACGGAATGTCAGGTCGATGCGACCGCGGCACGCTGATTTAGCCCTTCGACTAGTCGCTATGAAGATTCCACCAGACGTTATAGCGCTTCAGGAAACTAACGTAAGGAAAGACGAATATCGATTGCCAGGCTTCCTGGGTGTCCACAGTAACACTCGATGCGCGGAACCAGCTTATGGCTCTTTCCAGTGTGTGGAGGCGGCGCATACGCGCAATGCTTCAAAAGCATCAGTGTACGTTCGTGCTGACTTGGACTTCGCGGTTATTGACACAGACGGCATCTGTGACGATGAGTTTGAGTGTGTAGCTGTTACTGTGAGCCTCAGACGGGTGTATACGACGGTGGCAAGCATATACAACAGGCCTACACGTTCTTCCGATACCTCGCTACTTGAGTGCTTAGTGTCTCGGTGTGGTGCGTCGTTTGTGTTATGCGGAGACTTTAATGCCCACCATCCACGATGGTGTAGCCGTCCCCAAGACAATCGTGGGGCAGAGATTAACGAGTTCATTATCAAGAACGATCTCCAAATACTGAATGATGGTTCACCTACATTTATTGGTAGAGGAAAGGAGCATTCCACTATAGACCTTGCGATAACAACGAGAGATGTGTGCTTAGCCTGGTCATGTGAACCCGACCCGTGGGGCTCAGATCACCTACCCATTTGGTTAACACCAACACATACTGCGGGTCGCCAGGATGTCGTTCATACAGTTACTAACTGGGACAAGTTCCGACAGCTGATCTCAGAGGCACCATCTCAAGACAGCCTATTTAAACTTATGAGTGAGTGCTTACAAAAAGCTACATTACAACGAAGACGGAATATCGGCAAACCAAATCCCGATCTAAAGCTTTTGCGGCTCCGCGCATGTCGACGGCGCGCTTATAGACGGGCACAGCGCTCGAAACGACACACCGACTGGACTATATACAATCGCCTTGATGCAGCCATAAGGCGACATACAAAACAGCTTCGTCGCAAGAGCTGGGAAGCTTTGTGTAGTTCGTTGCATACTGGAAGTGGTTTTGGAAATGTATGGCGCATACTGAAGGCTCTCCGCACTCCTGAAATCTGCAAGAATCCTACGGCTACATTGAGCATAGCGACTGGCCAGTCACCAAAAGTAATAGTAGAGGCATTTGCAGACATTTTCGTCTCTTCTGCATCCAGTGACACCACAATTAGCGACCTTCCTTCTTTGACAAGTCACAGCACCGTAACCGCTTCCTACGGTCCAGCTTGCCAGATGGACGAGGCAGATTTCACTCTTGAGGAGCTGCGACACGCGCTGAGCCTCTCCAAACAACGCACTGCTCCAGGCGCAGATGGTGTGACGTACCAAGCATTCCGGAACGTTGATAAGAGTTTCCATGACCGTATATTGGACGAGTATAATGAAGTATGGAGAACCGGTGTAATCCCTGCTGAGTGGAAATCATCCGTGGTAATACCAATTTTAAAGCCCGGGCGTCCAGCAAGGCACCTCAAGTCCTACCGACCAATATGCCTAACTTCAAACATCATCAAGTTAATGGAGCGAATGGTCTTGTTTCGCTTAGATGTCAGGCTAGAGGAGCTGAATTTTTTCCCTGATCATCAGACCTTGTCTCAGCACTCGAATTTGCTAAAGAAAACAAGCATTCCGCCTACATGCTCTTCCTGGACATACAGCAAGCTTTCGATTCAGTTCCGCATAAGGCGATTATTTTCGCTCTTGCAACCGCGGGAATTTCGGGTCGTCTGCTCCAGTTTGTGCATAATTTTCTATCGGAGCGCCGGATGAAAGTGCGTGTCGGAGGAGTAACTAGTGAATACCGAAATGTGAAGTGCGGTGTTCCACAGGGCAGCGTATTATCGCCGCTTTTGTTTAACGCGGTACTCGCCGCGCTTCCAAGTCGTTTGCCTCGAGACACTGACTTCCCTGTGAGCATAGCTGTCTACGCAGATGACATTGCTCTGTGGATAAGCGGCCCTTCGCACCTTGGTCCGCGGCTTCGTGCAAGCTTGCAAAGAGCTCTCAACGCTACTTCGGAGTACTTGGGTGAAGTTGGCCTGCTCATATCACCTGCTAAGTCGGCTGCAACAGCATATCACCCTAAACAACGCGCTCGACGAACAATGAGCCGACTGTATCTTGACGAAACGCCTATAAACTGGGTGCGTCAACACCGTTATTTGGGGTTAATTGTGGATGATCGCATCTCTTGGCGTCCTGCTGTTAAATCTGTACGACGCAAATCACACTCCCTTCTTAAGTATGTGGCCGCCTTGGCTGCTCGTGGTGCTGGTTGCGACCAAACAACGGCTCTTCAGGTGTACCAGTCATCTGTACTTTCAGGCATGCTGTACGCATTACCAATTTTGAACATACCACCTAGTTTGATGGCCCAACTGGAGCGAGATCATCGCATTGCCCTTCGACTAATGCTTGGATTACCTCGTGAGGCGCAATCTATTGCATTACTTACTCAAGCGCATCAGTTACCTCTGAGGCTGCAAGCAGATCAGAGAGCTCTATATCATATTGAGCGTCTGCACCGCACATCGAATGGTCAATCGCTCCTTGATCGTCTGATTCACCGCCCATTATCTCGCATGGGAAAAATGGCGGCATTATTTATGGATATCACTACCATTTCTGAACATGCTGCTTCAGATACGTCTCCGCCTCCAAAAGGTATCACGAAACACGTATTCCCCATTTTCCTCACAATCCCTGACATGCACAAAAAGTCTGATATGGCTGTTTCGGCAATATTCCAATTGGCTCAGTCTCACTTGTTCGAAAAGTTTCCAGATTATCTTCAAGTTTTCACAGATGCATCTGTACACAACGACGGTCAAGGCGCCTCTGCAGCTTTTTACTGCCCTTCAACTCAACTACGACGTATCTTTCAAATACCTCATCCAACTTCGTCAACAACTGCGGAACTAGCAGCGATTAATGTTGCACTGAAATACGTGCAAGAGGAGTTAATTACATCGAAGGTTGTCATCTTTACGGACTCCCGTGCTGCCCTTAGCAGGTTACAACACAGTGAGCTTGATTGTCCACTTGTGCGCTGCATTAATGACTCTGCGAGCAAAATTACATCACGTGGGGTATCTCTCGTTGCTCAATGGATACCTTCACACGTAGGAATCGCCGGAAATGAAGAGGCTGATCGGCTCGCTTCAAGTTGCGTTCATAACAACTGTGACTGCCCAGAAATTGTGTGCAAGCTTGATGACGCTCGTCTGCTGATTCGTCGCCACCTACTCAAGCAGCATCCAGATCAGCGCGTCGCAAATGGAACGTTCCTGCCCCGTGTTCGTGGTCGAGGCTTGCCTCGTCGCGCTAGAGCACAACTGCTCAAGCTGAGGGTTGGTTGCGTGAACGTGCACGAACGTTTATACAGACAAGGGCGTGCGGAAAGTCCATTGTGTACGTCTTGTGGCTGCTACGAGACACTTCAACACCTTATATTTGAGTGTCCCGCTTTCAGTGCGCAGCGCATGTCGCTAGTGAGAAACTATCATCTCCTTGGCCTGCGGTGTGCGACACTCGAGGAATGTTTATACCCCAGTGGCTGTGCATCTAAACGTGATCAGGCCCATCGCGCCCTACTAACCTTTATAGAACTAACTAACTTAGGTTCACGTTTGTAGCATGAACATTCAACATTCTGTAGTAGCGTGACCTTCAGTGACCGACTCTACTGTGTGTGATCAGTACTGTACCCTAACGCTTCTTCCTTCGAAGATGGGAGGTGGCGGGTTCAAACACCTTATAGTGTACTTTGTGAACCGACTACCGGTGAAACGGTGATTACATGCAGCTTTACTTGGCGTCTCATCGTGGAGAACACAATTAGCCGCATAGCGAACTAGCCATGGAGGTGGTTGATAATTGTGGAGGCTGTTCGACGCGGCGTCACTTTAATTCCGGCTGCAGAGTTCTACTTTAGTCTTTAGATTTGACCTGTTACAGTGTTCTACTTTGGTCGTTAGATTTGTCCTGTTGCTCTCCTTTCCTCTTTCCTTTTTCCTCCCCTCCCTCCTATCTTCCATTTCTGTGTTGCTGTCACCTCCCTTCAGAGGAGTAGGCAGGAGTTGTGCCCCTTCCGGTGGCAGTTGCCAGCCTGCTCCTCGCTTTCGCTTTCCTGATACCCGTGTATGTGTGTATATGTGTTCAAAACAAATAATAATAATAATAATAATAATAATAATAATAATAATAATAATAATAATGTGAGTGAGAAGAGCGGGCAGCTTGACGACAGTTAGCTTGACGGCCATTTCCCTTGTCGGAACGCTGCAATGTGGTTTAGCTTTGAAGATGATAGTTTTCATCAAGCAGGGATAGTAAAATCAGCAAATGAAGATATGGTTATTGTGTCTTCAGCTGAATACCATACAGCCATAATTCTGACTTCTGCCATGTTATGCTTTGACCAAGTTTGGTGCGTGTGTAATCGGAACTTGTTTATCGGTAAACGTTTTTATAGAACGTGCTATAGAATTTAAAGAAAAAAAGTTGCCCTGGTTTATGAGTTACAACTCATAACGGGAATGTTCAGAAATGGTTTATTTAATACAGCAGCAAGTTTGTCTTTCTGTCTTTCTTTCTTTTTGTGGAACGTAACGAAGGTTATCTGGTATTTTTCTACGATAGGCTATAACCCAACACATAATCTGTGCCTTCATGCGCCTTCTTTGCGGTCGTCCGAGTGTCTTTAATGCCACATTCCACTGGCAGAACAGGAGCGGAGGCCAAGAGCAGAGATGAGCAGAGCGATAGTGCAACCAAAGTGCGACTGCTTGCGCCCTCGCTGAAACGTTCCATGCGCTCCGAGAGCAGGTGCGAGGGCGAAGGTGTGGCACGTGACCCAGAATGTTTACCTTTCCACGGTGATTATTATGCGAGCTTCGCTTCTCGGCCGCCATTGCTGCCGCACACTGAATCAGAACTGCCAAAATGGCGGAAACGCAACAAAAATAAAAGAATATGACGCGTTTGCGTCGCGTGACTTCCTTCGCACTCTCGAACTGCTCTCGACTGCTCTCGGCTTCGCCAGACTGCTCCTGTTTTGCCATTGGATCACAGCGCTCCTGCTCCTGTTCGCCGATTGGAACGCAGCGACGCTTAAGAAAGCACTTTGGGGACACTTTTCAGTGTTCCTGTTCGCCGAATTGAATGCGCCATTAATTTGATTGCTTTACTCCGTTATCTCAAATGCCTATTTCAGTTTCGCAGTAAATCTTGCGCAGTACAAAAGTGATAAAAGAACAGATCTTCACAATGCCAGAATAATTTGTAAACTTATGATTAATCAAGCGCAATGCATAGGCCCCGTGCCAAGAATGGATGGATGTTGCGGGATGTTAAAAATTTAAGAAAAGGGGCGGGGGCTACGCGGTCGACGAACAATAAGATAAAAATTATAAAAACGATAGGAGAATAATTAGATAAACAATTACGGCAGAAATTATACAAAGTACGCTCGCACGAAATACGGGTTCGCTTCGTGGAACGAGTGTCTTTTTTTTTGTTATTTGTTTATCTCTTCCTTTCTTCTGTTTCTGTCCTCTACCAGCAGGTGAGCATGGCGTCCTCTTTAGGACACACTTGCTTTAGCCCCTTCTCTTTCTCTCTGTACACATATGTTTAACGAATAATAATGATATTAATACCATTTTTGCGTTTTTTCTATAAAAACAAGTTTCAAATGACAAGTTTTGACGATACGTATTAGGAAAAATCAGAATGCGGTTGAAAAGCGCTCAAACAGGAACCAGAGGAAGACGCATGCCATAGCCAATAGTGGATAAAAAATACCACAAAAAGGCAAGCGTATAATTCATGCTGGCTGTATACTATAACTTATTGTCAACAACTAGGTGATTTCACGTTGCAGGACCCTGTAAGATCCTTGGCGCATAGGGGTTGCATCGTCGAGAATGAAATTAAATAACGCGATTCCAACAGAGAAGACTTCGTGTGTGGTTTCAACTGAATTATAGAAACAAAAAAAGAAATAACGGAAACAGAATAAATAGCTCTGCAGGCTCCATATTATCTGATTTGTTGAAGAAGCTATGAGTCTAGCAAAGTCCCATGATAGCTGTACCTCGTTGCTGTAACTGTTTTACGTCCTCTCATTCAAGTTCAAGCTTTGTTTCCCTGCCAAACAATTGCGTTACGCAAAAGCCAGTGACAGCACCTGCGGCCTTTTCTCAATAGATCAGAATATGAGCAGAGTTTTACGCAATGAGTGGTAGAGATAATGAGAAAGTAAGTGTTTAACGTAAACACAAATAGAGACGTTATTTAATATGTACTTACGCTGTATATGGCGTAGATGAAGGGATTGTAACAGGAATTGCTCATGGCCAACCAGTGCATGCAGAACCAGATGACGTTGATGTAACGATACCTGAAACACATTTTAACATGCATACCTTAGAGCACTGAAAGGTCAGAGAAAGAATAGGCAAAGGAACACAATGTGTGACACATGTTAACTGTAGCAAATACCGAAAGTGCCCGTATCAATGCAGCACGAGCAGCAATATGCGTGCGCTCGACAAAGTTGCGAAGACAGAAAACGTAGCAATATTGAAGTGATAGGCCGCCAGAAAAAAAAAAGGATAATTTTGGGAAGGACGCCCAAAATTGTCCACTATAGCTTTGCTGACCGCTGTATCACATGCTTCGGAACGCAACGTAACGCAACTTCTGTGGTTTTGTCGTAAAAGTCGCTGTCGCTCTCGTTCTAGCTTCTGCAGCATTGTGACTGATTAAGTTGGTCCCACAGTGTCTGCGACCGGAGTGGTCTCCCCATTCGTCACAAGTCATAGAAACCGCTCGCGTTCCTTAAAAGTGTCATGCTTCTGGCCTATAGGTGCATCAGGCAACACGCTACGCTGTCATTTGCGTATGTATGTACATCACTGTTTCCGCCGCTTTTAGCATGTTCAGGAACAAAAGTCGTGACAGTTGAAACACTCGCTGTGTCTAAAGCGACGTAAGTCGGCGCGGATAGGTCGGGGGAGGATGGTTGTTGCTCGGTGCAAGCGGACCTAGCCTGGCGAAAGTTGTCGGCAATTGCTCCGCCTGAACGCCATCCACCTAACGCAGTACGGGCTGAAACGCAGTCCGGAATCGGTGCGCTGATTCCAAGAACCAAAAGGAGGAGGAGGAGACAAAAATGCAAGCGCAGGCGTGCCGCAGCGCAACGGTCCCGCCACATTTGACAGTCGGGGAAGAATGCACTGCTCGAAATGCTCACAACCGTGTGCAGAGCGCGCGACTGTCAGCGGTGGCAACGTGAGCTCCTCTGACCTTTTGGAGCAACCGCCAATGAGACAACATATAGCATGAGGCAATAGTTGCGCCATGTTCCAGTAGCTATCCACGGGACGAGATACTATCGCCAGTACCCTTTTACGCAGCCTTTGCGAATTATTTTATTTCCTCTTGATTTCCTTTTTTTTTTCTCTGTCTCTCTCTTTGTCTCTCTCTCTCTCTCTCTCTCGCTCTAACGAAGCATGTTCCGTGGAAATCCTCGATGGGAATTGTATCAGAAAGCTACAAAGGGAGCTGAGCGAGACAAAGAGGAGGATCCGAGGGATTCGATCTAGTTTCTTTGTTTTTGTTTTTTTCTTTTATTTTTTTAGAAAGCCTAGCTGGAGCTGATATAGGATGACTCAAAGGGTACAGATATGTAAGTTCCTCCGAAAGAGAAGTTCGGCTTGGTGCCCGAGCATTTTCGGCGCAATCACTAGGTACTTCAAGCGAGTTAACTACCAGCCTATGGCAGTTGGCATACACTCGGGTGCATTAATAGTCAATTGGTAGAGCTGTTGCATTAACTAAATAATGAGTCGATACAGTATGCATGGTAAAGCAGCTCACCATCGCACATGTGTAAACAAGTAGGAACGGCACGTGGGCTGGGCGCGACGCCACTGTACGCTACAACAAGGGCACAGCGCAGTGCAGTGCATCTGCACATGCACAAGCGAGTCAGTGCGGCATGGACTGTAGACGCACCGCCCTTACGCATGCGCGCTCGAATAGCCTATGCATGGCGCAAGTCGCAGTACCACAATGCATGGATTTTGCTCGCTGAATTTAGCCGAATTTCAACAAAAATATGCAAATATCTTACAACGCTTGTTTTCAGTAAAGGTGAAAGCATCAGAAAAAAATATATAAAGAAATGGCACTATTGGAGTCCTGAACCAAACTAGTTTACCGCACAAGCTACGGCCGCGAGTGCCACAGGAACAGTGCAAGTAGTCACATAGAGGTTTGCAAGTATAACGGCATTGACTCGTGTAATACCCATGGAAGCAGAGTACATTTCGAGAGCATCGACCAGAAACAAGTAAGGATCCCGGCCACGGCGGCCGCATCTCGATGGGGGCGACATGCGAAAACACCCGTGTACTTAGATTTAGGTGCACGTTAAAGAAACCCAGCTGGTCGAAATTTCCGGGGTCCGCCACTACGGCGTGCCTCATAATCAGAAAGTCTTTCCGGCATGTAAAATCCCATAATTTAATTTTTAAAAGCAAGTAAGGAAAAGTTTAGTGGGAGATAAAGATGACGCAGTGCCACCACCGACCACAACATATAAGCCTTCAGACAGCGCAAAACTAGCGCTCGGCAGCACGTGCGACCTCAAAGAGTCAGTTGGCGTTCGGCGACGACCCACCCCGTTAGCGTACGAAGTCACTGCCAAATAAAGAGGCTCTAGTTACCGCTAACCTTTAGCAAATGTAAGTTGTCTTGGGGCATGACGTCGCTATAAGCGTGGCAGAAACGCGATTGCCAAGGTTTCAAGCATGTGAAAAGGTCACTGCGATTTTTATCCCAGGTTTGCTCCTTGAACTTGAAACGAACCAGATCAACTCTACCTCTCTCTTTCTCTATGTTAAATCGTATTTTAATGACACACCGAAGACGAATTATTAGCTGTTCCTAGATAACTCAAGTGCTATCAGTATAGTGCCGTCCCAAAGATCATATCCGAGAGCACTCTGCTGCTATGCGCATTAAGATACGTGTCCGTGTTCTCCTTTCCGTAAGTAAGGGTTGTGTTGTTTTTATCCATGCCAAACAATATCGTTAAAACTGCAGGCATAATTTATGAGATTGCAGCGGGCATCTAAACCAGTATTATGTAATATTAAGTCTACGTGTTATCTCAGTTCTATGCCATGCTCATCTGCACGCGCTGACTGATCGATCATGGCGATAACTGAGAACTGCCGCCGCTGGAGCCAATGACAGCAACTCTTGACTCGGAATAGAACTGGCAAAGTAGCGCCGTCTTATTCTGACCCGAGGCCAGTTGGTGCATATCGACCAATTTTCCGATCGGAGCGTGGTAAGATACTAGCTATTTCCTTCTTGTTTTCTCTTGTCCGCGTTTCTTGTTTCGCTGACAAAACATAACTACTCGTACTCTACGCTGACACAGCAGGTCGCTAGCACCTGTTACAAAACTGCTATCGGCTTGTTTACAAAGGTTTGCTCGTTGTTCCTCGTTTTAATGGGTGACTCACCCACAAAATATGCGACTCTTGCGGAAGTGAAGAATCTACCGTACGCCTTTTGGATCCCCGGTACGACGTCGAGCTTGAATTTTTCCCAGCAGAATTAAACCCGCTGCACAATCAAGGCCGTTTTCTGAAGCGACGATCCGTGGACCGCGGCCGTGCGCGTTAGCGGCGCCAAAAGAGACGAGAGCACTATTGCAGTGCCTGAAGCCAACAGGTATCCGCGATCATTTATAGATTTGGTGCGCATCTTCAAGTGTGCGCGCAACTACCTGGTGCTCTTTCTCTCCATTTCTTTCTATTTATCCCCTTTACCCAGCACGGGGTAGAAACCGGACGTGCGTCTGGTTAACCTCCCTGCCTTTCATATCGCTTGTCTTACTTTGTTTTTTTCCCACTTTCTGCAGCGTCGCTCTGAGTGGTTCGCGAAATCCTTCAGGAAATGTTGTTATCCTTACATTCTCGCTTTCTCAATGCGTGTTGTACATAGGAAATATCGCGAAAATAATGTTTTACTGTGCGTCAACAATATGCAGAGGCTCAGCTCGGCAATACTGATTACGACAACATTTGACTTTGTAAAAAAAATACAGGCTCTGGGACGAGGGAAAAGATAGAGATGGTGGGCAAGTAGGGCTGCGCACATTCGGATTTCCTTCTCGTGTTTCTTCTTATGTAAGGATATATACCATTTCCCGTCGGCAGCAGCAGTGACTTACCTCGCAAAGGAGTTTTTTTTTTTTTTTTGCCTTTCCACGTGCTTTACCGACTTTAAAAGTGTTTATAAAAGCTCGCATCCACTTCAGTTTTCTGAGCTATCGCGCAAAATTTTTTAAGAGTGTTCAGAAGGAATTTTGTTTTTATGTGGCTAGAGAGAGAGACAAAAGGGAAGGAAGGACAGGGACGTTAGCCAGTGTAAATACTGGCTGGCTACCCTGTTCTGGGGAAAGGGGTAAAGGGAATAAAAGGAGAAGGAGAAGGAACATTACGCAAGTGGAATGGGCAGAGGCAAATAATAGAATGACACGAACCGTTAGTTATGTGGGACATGCAATATTGTGCCCTTTGTGACAAGCCTCAACAGCGAGGAACGTCAAAGCTGAGCGGCGACGTGAATCGCACAGGGTGTCCAAGAACGCTGCCCTAAATTCCAGGGCAACCAACGCTAAAAGCGTTTCGTTTATGCTGTTGTGTTTTCGAATTGCTTTTAGAAAAGTGGTACAGGGTCGCTGGTAACTGCGTTTGCATTGGATGACATATTTAGTGCTCTATCTCAAGTAAACCGGATACCTAAACAATGGATTAAAAAGCATTTCTGCCCCCCACCCCCAACCCAACAGAAATGAAGAGGGAGATCATGCAGATCCAACGCGGATCGTGCAATCCATGTGACACGGTCGATCAAATGCTATAAATTTACCCATGTCATTCTTGCATCATTGGCGTAAAGAAGTATTCCACGCGCGCGCATGTGCTCTCTCACACTTGTGCTACGCAATGTAATACGTGCGGCGATCATCTCAAAGAGCTCGTTGGCACGCTTTAACTATACGTGTTTACTTCCCCTTTCCCTTCCCTTAGGGCAGGGTAGCAAACCGGAGGCTTTAACTCTGGTTAACCTCCCTGCGTTTCTCTCATTTCTCTATCTCTCTCTCTTTCTTTCTCTACGTGTGATTGAGGTTCAGTTGTAGAACAACGGGCTCCTGTGCTTGGGGACCAAGGCTCGATCTCACCATCAGGCACGTAAATAATTTTTTTTAAAGTGCGAGCTATTCGGCAAGACAGCAGCAGCACCCAACAGCCATGGTCAGGTAGGTCCGGGGGAGTTCGCAAAGACAGCTTTGCTTTAGAAAAGTAGAAAGCTGCAGCGTTTACATTTTCCATCGAATGGAAAGACTACTTTGCGAAGTTGCTTCGCCCAAAAGTTCAGTTACCGAACACTATCCGAGCTTCATCTTTTAAAGGGGTAGTAACACAAAAATATTCTATCCCGCTTTTTTTTTAATCACATCGTTGTCGATCCCATAACTACACAGTCCTACCGGAATACCCTGAACGCACACAAAAGGTAAATAAAGAATAGCACCAATTATATTCTCCTCTAAGGTGACCATTGCAAAATAAGCGCCAAATGGAGCGCAGCTTCTTGGTGTAGGGTTCGTTTACAAGTTACCTCCGATTGTCACGAAAATCGGAGGTAGTGGTCACGAACCACTGACGCAGCCCAGTGCAGCGGTCGCAAGCCACACAGTGACTGTGTCTCCCCGAAAGCTGAATACATGCCGCATAAACCATTCTTTCCTCTTACACTCTGCGCTTCTCTGCATTCCACACGTGAACCATTATAAACTTGGTCCTCTGTTGTTGGCATCAGCAGAATTCATGGCTAGCCACTATGGGGGATTGTCGTTGTTGTTGCTTCGTGAAATGGATTAGCCAACTCTCGGGGATCGGCTATGAATAGGGTGACGACTTTCGCTTCTGTTAGAACGCGCAGCACCCTTCGTCTTTCTCACCTTCTCTTCTATATTAAGCCGTCATCTAAAACTTTCGACAAGATGATCACAATACGACTTCGACTAATGCACTGACACACGCATCAGTGATACCACGTGACCCTCCAGCCACTTCCCAATTTTAGTGACGGATAAAGATTATTTGTATCCAAACCCTATACATCAAGGCGTTTAATTGACACGATGTTTGAATTTGTCACATTGAAAGATGCGATTATTCATGATTCGTTGTACGTTCGATGAATTGAGGCGTCGTATCGTTATTGCGAAGTAGGCGGCTATCTAACAGAGCATTAAAAGAAAGACAAGCATTTTATGTCAGTTCTTTAATCTTGCTCGATGTATGCTGACCAATAAACCAAGAAAAAACAAGAGCCGGCTGACTTCAGTAAACCAAGTTTTACTACAGCTTTGTTACTCAACCTTCAAATTTTGGGACGAGCAGCGGCGCCGACTGAAAGTAAAAATTGAGGAAAGCTTGGTGGCACAGCTTCTAGCTCAGCTATGAATTATACGACTTTTGTTCCTGAAGTATTACAATTAAAATGCTCCTTTAATGCCTTTTTAAAAAGTAATAACCAAGGTGTACAGCTGTAAAAAAGCTCACATTTTTATCAAAAGAGCTGACTGAACATTAGTAATGTTTAGGCTGAAATCTATCTCAAATTACAGCGTCAATATCTCTCCTTTTTCGAAATGTACCCATTGCTATAGCACCGTTACTTTTCTCGTCACAAGCCATGAAAATCTAGATGACTCCAGAGACTATAATTTTTCACAGACGTTCCCAACCTTTCCCATGTTTTTTTTTTCTGGCGATGCCCCTTGTTACGGCTACCCAATCAAGTCACCGAGGAGGAGTGGAGCTCAGCCATCAAGAGTTCCGAGCTTCTGCTACAACTCAGGCCTGTCCAGAGAGCCCACGATCCGGCAGTGAGGCTAGGCCGCCTCGTCCCCACGTGGGAGCGGCCCGCGCAGCTGCTCTCAGTGCGACGCATCTCAGGACCTCATTAAAGTTCTCTCTCTCTCTCTCTCTACTCTCTCTCTCTCTCTACTCTGTCTGTCTGTCTGTCTGTCTGTCTGTCTGTCTGTCTGTCTGTCTGTCTGTCTGTCTGTCTGTCTGTCCGTCCGTCCGTCCGTCCGTCCGTCCGTCCGTCCGTCCGTCCGTCCGTCTGTCTGTCTGTCTGTCTGTCTGTCTGTCTGTCTGTCTGTCTGTCTGTCTGTCTGTCTGTCTGTCTGTGTGTCTGTCTGTCTGTCTGTCTGTCTGTCTGTCTGTCTGTCTGTCTGTCTGTCTGTCTGTCTGTCTGTCTTAGCTCAGATGGTAGAGAATCCCGGACCAGGACGAATTTTTCTTCAACTAGGAGGTTTTTCTTTGGAGGAACCCGCATGGGTTTGCTTTCTAGCAATAGCTACGAACGGGTGGATGTCTGATTTTCCCTTTATCTGTCTGTCGTGCCTTTGCTTTTTCACTCCGCCTATTCTTTCCCCTTATACGCTTCTCCCACCGCAGGGGAGCAAACTAGATTCCTTTAGGGTTAACCTCCCTGTCTTTACCACCCCGGTTTTCTCTCTCTCTCAACTCCAATCCTGCCGTTAAACGAATCTTTCGACAGTGCACTTTGCTGTCGTGACGCTAAGCCTATACTTGCCCAAGTGCCAAGTATCGGGAGGCTTTGCCTCTCTTATAAGGCTGAAGGCAGCCAGCGACTTACACGTACGCGCATCTGTCTGAACATCGCGCAAGGGGCCTTCTGCGTACATGCACTCTGCCGCAACCAAGCGTCTTTCGCGCGCATAGCGCAGAGCTCTGGAGCATTACGCGAGTCTAGCTCCTCCTCATAGCACTCTCGGTGTGGACCATGTCGGCTCGTGTAGCGAGCGAGCGGCAGCAACGAAAAAGAACGAAGTGCGCAAAGAGACGCGGAGCTTTCGAGTGTCTCTTGTCGCGCAGGCTAATGTCGTTCCCGCTAGCGCAGTTTCCTGTGTGCACAACCCCCGCGGTCTGAATGGGCTCGGTGCTATCTCTGAACTAGAACGCGTGCGTAACGCTCGCAATTCCGAAATACACGTCCCAAAGGGGAGGAGACCTTGTTCCTTTTTTTTAACCTTAAAGAGTTCCACAGAACAGCGTAATATATCAACACGGCACGTGCGAGCGCTGCTATCTTCTATCGCATTCGTCGTGGCAAATTACATTCAACGCAGTTGCTCAGAGGAAACTATAGGAAACTACACTTCGGTATTTCAGTTATTGTGCTGATTTACTCGCAATATATATGCAGGTTGTTTTTTACAGCTCAAGAGTACTAAAGACTGTGAGCACTGAGGAGCCTTTTCGCGAGCGGGGTTCTCTGCCGCTGCTACGAAAGTCAAAGTGCGTGCTGCGCGGTTGCGTGCATGTGTTTCTGTATGTGCATGTTTGCGTGTGTGCATGCGTACAAACACGTCCACACACACAAACACATGTACACACGTATACAAGATGTCCCAGCTAACTTTGGCCAGATCTAACAATACTTGTGGGCATAAATATAATTACGCGAACAAAACTATGCTATATACTACACTATGGAGCTAATCATTAATTTTTTTGTAATTTGCTTACTTGCATAATTAGTCAATTGGTTAACTGATTAACCTATCTCATCTTAAGTTCAGAGACAAACTTCCCCTGAGGAAATGGTGAGTGTTTCTGGAAACGTTCAATTTAGCAGTTGTTAAATTCCTACCCTATTATTCAATCTTTTCCTTTTTCACGCGCGTCATAAAGAATTCTCGCGTGTAGTATGAAAAAGTCACCTATGAATTAACAACGCCTTTAAGCTAATGTATTCACGGGGTTCTTACTACCAGTACTACCAGTACCAAATTAGTACCTACAGAGCGATAGTTGTTTCTTTACGCATTCCTTCGTACTTTTATCATTGAATGGCATGATTCTGCGCCGACATTATCGGCATGACCTGGCTACTCTTTGCTGAGGATCATGAGAAAAATAATGAAATCAGAGAGAGAGAATGAAGAGGAAAGGCAGGGAGGTTAACCAGATATGAGTCTCCGGTTTGCTACCCCACACTGGGGATGGGGGATAGGGGTTAGAAAGATGACAGAGAGGAAAACGCTAAAAAAAAAAGAGAAAGAAACACGCACTCATGGAGACACACACACAAAAGGCGTTCCAGTTAAAGTCGTTCCCACAGGCCGGTAGATCGCAAAAAACGCAATAGCGCTTGCACGGCCTTCTTCTGTGAAGGTAGGTCTTTTCTTAACCCTTCCCCCTGCGCAGGGTAGCCAACCGGAACTACCTCTGGTTAACCTCCCTGCCTTTCTCTGCATTATTTTTCTCTCTAGGTCTTTTCGATGTTGTAGAATTCTTTTTTCGAATAGCGGTTGGTCGTCCAGTTGGTCAAGTTCATGGCGAAGGCATGCCCTCTGTGGACTGTACTGCGGGTAGGCGCACAAAATATGGCCAATTGATTCTTCATGGCCGCAGTGGTCACAGGTTGGGGTGTCGGTCATCCCTATGCGGAATGCATAGGCTTTGGTAAAGACAACGCCCAACCAAAGTCGATATAAAAGCGTGGCATCTCTACGGCGAAGCTGTGATGGCGCTCGAAGACTTAATGTGGAATCAAGCGAGTACAGTCGCGTATTTCTTAAATGTGGCTCATTCCATTGCGACGCGGTGCACTGCCGAGCAAGTAGGCGGAGCTTCCGTGCTGCGTCAGTTCTAGAAAGAGGAATTGGGACATGGCGCTCCTCAGCATGGGCTGAGCGGGCAGCGTGATCCGCCCGTTCATTGCCGATAATCCCGCAGTGACTTGGAAGCCACTGGAAGGTTATTTCATGGCCTGCATCACTTATATGGTGTAACGTCTCTGTAATATGGAATATTAGTTGTTCGTGCGGTCCGCGTCGTAAAGGTGACAGTAGAGACTGCAGTGCCGCCTTCGAATCGCAGAATATTGTCCACTTGTGTGGCGGTTCATCACCAATGTGATGAAGGGCAGTAAAGAGCGCTGCAAGCTCTGCTGCCATCGATGTTGTCGCGTGACTCGTCTTAAATTTGATTGTTGTAGCTTTCGCTGGTATGACGATTGCCGCCGCGGAGCTGCTTGGAAGGACAGATCCATCAGTGTAAATATGCGTAGAGTCACGGTAGTTCTCGTTCAAATATAGTAGCGTGAGCTGTCTAAAGGCTAGTGATGATAGATCAGCTTTGTTCGAGATACCAGGTATTGTGAGATTGATTTTTGGCTGAGCGAGGCACCATGGAGGAATCGAACGTCTCGCAGCCGGAGTGAAACAAGCTGGCAATGATTCATCATATGCGGTTATCGTTTGGCTGAAAGATGTGTGTGGTCTGTCCGCTGTTAGAGAGGCTAAGTAGTGACGAGGAGTCCTGGCTAGATGCCTTATATGGGTCCTGAGTACTTCAATTTCAATGTGGGTCTTGACAAGGTGGCCTCTAGCGATTGCTATTGTAGCCACTGTTGAAGCACTCTGAGGCAGGCCTAGACAGATCCGGGGCACTTGACCCTGAAGACTTTGTATTGTGCGTAGATTCGTTTTACCTGTGTTGTTTATTGCTGGCAAGCTGTATCGCAGAAATCCTAGAAAAAGCGCCCTGTACAGTTGTAACATGGCACTTGGAGACATTGCCCAGGTCTTTCCAGCGAAAAACTTGAGCAGGTGACAGATGCCTGTCAACCGTTTTTTCACGTATGATACATGTGGGCTCCATGACAAGTCACTGTCGATTATGACACCTAGAAACTTGTACGATCGGACCCGTCGTATTATTTGGCTATTTATCATTACACTGTAGTTTGCCATGGGTTTGCGCGTAAATGGCACTAGTGCGCATTTCTCGGAGGAAATTTCCAGGCCTCGATTACGGAGGTAGATAACAGTTTGTGTGGCGGCTCTCTGAATTCTCGCTCGCAACTGTAGGCGTGTTACTGCAGACGTCCATATGCAGATGTCATCCGCGTACATTGACAGCCTGATTGTGGTTGGCACGTGCTCAAGGAGAGCAATTAGTGTTAGATTAAATAACACAGGGCTAAGTACACCGCCCTGGGGGACGCCACGGTAGCTATAATGTAGACAAGTATGGCCTTCCTCGGTGCTTACAAAAAGGATCGCATGGATAGATAGCTCCGTATCCATTGAAACATCCGACCACCCACTCCTACCTCTGCGAGAGCAGAGAGAATGACTTCATGCGTAACGTTCTCATACGCCCCTTTAACGTCGAGGAATAAAGAAGCGCAGAGACGCTTACGGCATTTCTCATGTTGAATGTAGGTGACCAGGTCGACGACGGTATCGATCGATGATCGACCGCGTCGGAAGCTCGCCAGGGCATCTGGGTAGGTGTTGTGGTACTCCAAGTACCACTCCAGGCGTCCTAGGACCATCCTCTCCATTACTTTGCCCACACAGCTCGCCAAAGCGATCGGGCGATATGATGAGAGTTCCAACGGCGACTTGCCAGGCTTCAGCAGTGGAACAAGGCGACTTGTCTTCCAGGTTGTTGATAGTGTGCCATCTCTCCAAGATTCATTTTACACCTCAAGGAGAACTCCTCTCGCTCGCTCCCCCAGGTGACACAGAGCTCGGTAGGAAATTCCGTCAGGTCCTGGCGCTGATGTGCGGCTACACAAAGCTAATGCTGCCTTAAGTTCGTGCATTGAGAATGGCAGATCCATCCGGTGATCACGTGGTGGCGGACAGCTACTCGAAGGCGATGGAATGTTGGTAGCTGTGAGTTGGCCGGATAATCTGCCGCAGAAATCCTCTGCCACGTCAATCTCCGATCTCTTTTGAGAGAAGGCAAGCGCCTTGAATGGGAATTGCTGTACGGGGAGTGTCTGGAGACCGCGCACCGTTCTCCATAGTTGCGATAAAGGCTTGCGTGGATCTAGCGACTCACAGAAGGCAGTCCAACGTTGTGATTCAAGCTTGTCTAAGCAGCGCTGTATCTTCCTTTGCGTGTGCCTGGCGGTCCGTAAATCGTCCATTGTCTTCGTGCGTCGGTATCTTCGTTCAGCACGTCGTCGGATTGCTCGAAGTCGTTCTAGTCGCACATCAAATTCATTCAGTTTCGGAGAGCATGTGAGAGTACGCATAGTGTCTTGCACCGCGCTCTTGATTGCCTCTTCTAAGTCGAAAGATGGATTGGCGTCGCAGTGTTCTTCCATAATAGACTGAAATTTAGGCCAGTCCACTCTTTGGATCGTATCCCGTATTTTGGAAGGGGACAATCCTCTGATCTTCATGTACGTGGGAATATGGTCGCTTCCGTGCGTCTCTATGCCCGCAAACCACCCTGCACGTCTGACAAGGCTTCGTGAGACGAAAGCCAAGTCAAGACAGCTGCTGTATGTGGAGCCACGTAAGAAAGTAGGACTTCCATCATTCAGCAGCCAAAGTTCATTACTGGAGGCGAAAGATACCAGAGCTCTGCCTCTTGCGTTGATCATCGGACTTCCCCAGAGTGTATGATGGGCGTTGAAATCTCCAATGATGACCCAGGGATTGGAAGTTTAGGAAAGGATGCCTTGTAGTCTTTTGTAATCAAATCGACTTGACGGAGATAGGTAGGCGCCCACAAAAGTAAAGGCCAAATCCTTTTCCTTACGTTTAGGGATACATATTGATTATTGTCATTAGGTGGTACAGGCTGATGAGTGTAGGTGAGGTCACGGCGAATAAACACCAAAACCTTATTGTTTTCATAAACAGTTGACGACATAAATGATTCATATCCAGAAAGCCTGATTGTGTTCGATAAGTTTGGCTCGCAAATGACGATAATGGGAAACATTTTGGCGTACACGAAGCGACGGAAATCCGAAAGGCGCGCTCTGAGTCCGCGCGAAATTCCACTGAAAAATAGCTGCTTGTCGGACCTCTTCCCTAAAAGACCGTGGCTGTGCAGCCATGGTCTACTCAAGGGTGGCACGCACCGGACTCATAGCGTCTAGTACTTGAAGCGCACTTCTGGCAGACGGTCTGTGCATGTTGCTTAGCAACACGCGAATGACATTCATTAAAGGCCTAATAAGTGCTATCACTTCCTCACCTGTTTTCCGCTACTCCTCGGATACAGCACCTTGCTGTACTGGGGGCGGTTTCTTCTGAGGCTCTTCTGGCGGTCGTGCACGCGGAAGTGGCGGCCATTCCTTTGTGAAGATAGATCTGGCAGTTTTCTCCCTTCCAACATCGGTGTTCGGAGTGCTGAAAACTTCCGCTGATGATGCTGCTTGACGAGTTGACTTTTCCTGAAAGCTTGACGTTTTCCGTCGTGAAGACCTTCGACGGTGACGTCGTCTTCGCCGTACTTTCACAGCGGCCTCTTTGTGGGTAGAGTTGTCTCTGACCATTTGTTTAAGAATGGTGATCTCTTTCTTGATCTGGGGACAGTCTTTGGAAGAGGCGCAGTGATCACCCTGACAGTTAGGGCACTTCTACCTGGTTGCGCTGCAGTTGTCTTCTGAATCAGAATAATCATTACAATATACGGTATGAAAGTGCAACATACCTTACTTTTTTCATTCTTGAGCATGTGCGGCTCTCTTGCGCAGACGCGGTCGCTCAACATTGCTGTATAGCCCTGGAATTGAGCGTCCATTCAGTTGGCCTTACGAGCAGAGCTGTACACCAAATCTTTAAGGCGCGTTGTCCTTGTTTAATCTAGCTTGTTCCCAGTCGTTTGCGCATACAGCGCGTCGTGACAGCCCATTCGAGAGTGACAGCGCCAGCGCTTCAGCATAGAAACCTACGTGCCGGCTCCCAGAGAAAACAAACGACCCCTCGCTGCTGCAAATCAGGAAGCAGCCCGTGCCGACCGCAGCAGCGATGGGAACATTAGCAACAAAAGAGCGCGGATCATCCGGCCCCCTACTGAGAGCAGCGTAGATCGCGTGAGCGGTCTACGCGTGTGATCGAGCTGACATGTGTACCACTTCGGACTGACGCAGTGAATTCAGCCAGAGGTCGATGGTATCGCGATACGCTTTATAGTATAGCAGCGAAACGAGATTCTGACTGTCCCTTTCTTAGCATGACGGAAGAGCCCGCTGCGAAATAACGCTTGCCATCTTTGCACTCTGGTTGACCGCGAGAAAACTCCCGATGCACTCTCCTTATTTCCTCAGGGCCTATAAGCCTGTCCTTGGCAGTGTTCGACTTGCGCCATTTCGTGAATAAACTGTAACCCCGAAAACTATAATGAATGTAGACAAAGTGGTCGAATACCACGCTGCAAATGCTGCCGCGCTCCGTGTAAGTCACTGCCTATTCACTGGAAAGAAGGTTAGTGTAGTAGTCTTGAAAGAGAAATTAGAACTTCCATCTTTTTTTCTATAACATTGCTACACTATCACACGCGGACGCAAGCTCGATCGACGCTCTTTTGTAAACTGATTCTATCGTGGTCTATTATGTGAGGGAAGTAATGGGGCTTGTCATCATGACTACTTCATTACATCCACCGCATAAATTTGTCGAAGAAACCAAAAACAAATTGAAAGCGCTGTTGTCCAGCGAGATATTTAGCGACCTCTAAAAGACTTTGAATGACCGAAGTATTCCAGCCAATGCTATGCCAGCCATCCACAATGCCACGGCTGTATGCAATAACAATATTCCCCGTACAACGGGTGTGCATGTGAGGTAGCGAATTTGGTAATATAATAATTAACGGTATTTTGCTAACCATACCTTTTTAATGCCATCGGGAATTTTTCTTTAATGCTTACAGTTTCGTGTGCGACGTGGTACACTCAGATTAAGTGAGGTGTAATGAGCTGCTCAGCCACAATTGTTTCACATTCACAGATATATGCAAGTTCATTTTTCGTTTTTTCAGCAGTAACTATAGGGCCTTATCACGTAAAACTATTTCAATCCGTTTTGATTCCGATCTCCTGGCGTCAAATTTACGTAACCATCGACGTAAGCATCGGGCGGTGGTCCACAGCGTTTCTTTGGACCACCCGATCAAACACTCTCTTCGCTTATAGGAGGTCCCCTTTATTTGCATTCAAAGCGAATAGCATCGCCTATTTTGACAGGTTTTACTTATCTAATTGGCTGAAAGACGCGAGGGACACTCAGAAGTGGAGAGGGTTTCGGTGAGGCCGTGCGAGCGCGATGAAAGTAGATAAGCGGATGAGGAGGGCGGCGCCGGCGTCCGAGATTGGCCCGCTTCCGTTTGCTTTACGGTGGCTGGTCGAACAATAGCGGCGGCGTGCAACGGAACGCTGAGAATTCCGCTAAAACAGATTAAGCGAAGACTAGTTGACAGAGCGATGTCGTATACGTGTAGAGAGGCCTCGACAATTTTATACTGCCACGTAATATATATATATATATATATATATATATATATTATACGCAAATAAATGCGTTCTTCACGGCAGCTCCGAGTAGCCATGCCAAAGCGATCGGTGGGCAGACATCTTCTAATCCTTTCGGAACGGGATGGTCTCTGGCTATTCCAGGAAAAAAAAAGCAGTCTTCTTTGGCCGATTAACGTATGTTTAATGCTACAACGTAACTTTGACGTCGTGAATTCTCGCGGTTTTGTGACGTCGCCTGACAGAACGGCGTAGTGGGTGCAGAGCCCGAAAACATTTTACCAATAGCTGTGGGCTAATGGCTAAAAAGGTGTGGAATCGGCAATAATTATATTCCTTTTGTTCGATCTAATCACGCATAATCACTATGTACACTTCAAATGAGAAGAAGAGTTTTCGCGGTTTTCGTAACATCGCCTGAAAGACCGGGGAAGGGGGGGGGGGGGGGGATAGCCCGAAATGTTTTGACCTATCGTGGAAGGCTGATTGCAGAAATGGAATAGAAAAAGTTTGGAATAGCTTTACGTTATAGCGGCGCTTGTGTACGAAAACAATAAACGTTGAAATGATGGTTGCTAATGATTCAAACGATGAAAATCACCGAAATGCAATGTCTGAATAAGTTTGTTCTTTCATTAATACCTCCTTTGTTGCGCGCTGCAAACTATGTAGCGGCAACATTTTATTAACGTCAAGCAGTCGGTCAATTGAATAAATTACATAACGAAAATCGTGTTTATAGAATCTTGATTACTGTACAATTTCGAAACGACTGAATTTGATGAGCCTACCTTTTCCTTTGTAGGAGTCATGCTGAGTGCTAATACGCATGGTTTTGATTAAGAATGACACGTTGGTTAAAAATTACATGCTGCACAGCGGCTTCCACGGCAGCCTGCAGAGATTGGATTCGCAAAACTTCTCGTTCGTGAGTGCTCTTTGCCATTGGCCAACCGCCTTCGCTTATATTACGTCCAGCATGAGGATTGCCTCCAAATTTTTATAAGCAATTCTGGCCTAAGAACTTATCGGAAATGTGAGCCCACGTCCTGCTACAACTGAAACGCAAGATATCGAGACTTGTCGCGCCTATAAATTTTCCCCTGAAAAGTCAATGCTGCCTTTGATTTTACGATAGTAAACTCGGGAGAGACTGGGTTATTGAACCCAAAGTTCGAACCTTCACTGCAAGGTCTGATTGCAGTCGTTGGCCAGGTGGCAGATTTTAATGAAGAGAAAGGAGGCTAGATTAGATAAGCACACGTTGGGCAAAGAAGGTGAACCCTAGCCATTTGAAGAATTATAGTCGATTACAATATCGACTTCTGGGAATTACAAACGACGCAAGTATGTGCGAATTTATCTACAACGAAATTGCCTAATACAAACTGGAGCGTGAACAACAATGTGTATTTTCTTTTTCCTCTTCGCCTCTTCTGCTGGCATCATCAACCTAAATCTCACTTCGTGGCTTTTGTGCGCTCCTTCGTCGGCGTTTTCATTAGCCCAACTAATGGATACGCCTTATCACTCTCCTTTCGTCGAGAGTGACCTGTTTTCAACGCCGTGTGTCATTACCTTGATAACTTGATTGTCAGTTAGGGCACTGAGTCTACGTTTTCCGAAGAACGGAAGACCAAGTAAGCGTTCTACAAACACATAAATATACGGTCTCGCTTTTCACTATGTATTCTCGCTCTTAATGAGCCTCTTTCTTTCTTCGTCGATGCCTATGGGTACTTCAAGCAGAAAGAATTCGATCGAGGCTTTCCAAACGCACAGGTCGTTAGAGTCTTCCGTGATGCATAATTTGGGCATCGTACCGATAATTAATGCCTTATTGCGGTAGTTACTTCAAGTGCTGTCATACCTTACGGCAAGATGGAAAGTTGAAAGCTACTGCTCCTGTTCATTTTGACACTGTTGTGATCCCGTCGTTTTATTAAAAGCGTCAAATTTATCTCGCTTCCTGGCGTGCATGCTTAATCTTCGCTCCACCTTATAAGTAGTATGAAACCCATTTTATGAAATCTTTGTTCCTGCTACCTCACTCGTTTAAGAACTGTATTGTAGCAGTAATGTTCGGTATGGAGCTGCAGATCTATTCATTATGCAAAAGATAGCCGAACAGTCATTAAAATTATTTGAGAATAAGGATAAATCTTGAGAGTTAGCACGTTTGGAACTAGCGCCCCAAAGCCCGTCATTGTAATTTATAATTACTAATTATCTAAGCGTGCAAAAAGATAACAGACAGTTCAATGTATCAGTCTGCTACAAACAGTTCAGGCTTGCGCGGTAGTTCTAGAACTCGTTGAAATATGTGATTGCCTAAACACGCTAAGAAGGCTCAGAGAATAAATGTTTCGGCAGCTGAAAGACAAGGTCACGAGTCTGATTCTTCACCGCGGCAGCCGCTTCTCGCGATTGGAATATAAAAATGCCCGTGTACGGGGATTTCCTAAATGCTGTAAGAACGCCGTGTAGTTACAATTATTCTGGTGCGCTACACTACAGCTCATATCGCAGCCCTTTCATATTGTTCTCGGACGTACAAAATCTGCGGTTAGTGATTACTTTTGAAAGGTAGAGAAATAATGCCACTAACGATTGGGCTCCATCTGTCACGCGGACGAAGGACAGTCGACGTTGAACGATGACGGTATGTCACGAATTAAAATGACGAAGCAGCATAATAATGAGATTTACGTCTCAGCAGAAACATGTGATGACAGATTGTTGTTGTTCTTGTTTCGTTCCAACAGCTCGATAAGAGGCTGGTATGTGTATCTAAATGAAAGCGTGCAGGTGCTCTCCACGTAGGGATGAAAGCAATGGCGTGTACTACTAGTTGTTCTTGATCCGACGCGGAGAACTGTCAGTTTGATGAGTTTGTAGCTTGTCAGTTATTAAAATTTTCTCTGGTGTGTCCTATTACGTGTCAACACCGCCAAGTGTGTTAATTGCACGTTTGCCACGTGTCAAACCACTGGACCTCCTATCCGAACGTCAACGCGGCGTGGACAAGGACTAAAAGCGCTCACCCCACCATTACCTGGAAACCTGAGCAAAGGATGAAACGGAGGGAACCCCGACAACGTATTGAGAAGCGCAGTTAATTGAATGTTTGCCACGTGTCAAACCACCGGGCCTCCTATCCAGACGACAACACAGCGTGGACACTGACGGTTGAAAGGCGCTCACCACACCATTACGTAGAAACTTGAGCAAAGGATGAAAAGGAGGCAACCACGACAACGAAATGAGAGGCGCAGTTAATTAGACGAGTCAAATCACCACCCATCCGTCGGCACTTATTCAGCCGTCAAGACAGCCTGTAAACCGGCTGCTGCAGGGTTCCATGAAAAGCCCTCAGCCCGCCCTTCACCTGGCAGCCGGAGCGAAGAAGAATGGGGGGGCAACGATGAACGAACTAGGTGTCGCCGGCTGATTTCTTTACACAGATCCCAAACCAGTTTCTTCGGAGGCGGAGTTACTGCGGGTTATGGCGAGCATGGGCCTGCTATTTCCACGGAGTCGATGATGGTGATTTGCTGCTGGGCAGTCTTCAGATTCCCTAGTCGACTCGCCTAGGGAAGACGACGGCATTAAAAGCGAAGACTTTTCGTGAGTGAGGACAGAGGGTCCTGATGTGAACTGAGACGTTTAACTTGCTCCTGCATGCAGTGGGCTTCCGTACGGGAGCCGTGTAACTAATCTAAATAAATCCTTTGCTCTTCATTTTCTACAACCTTACGTAGTAGTCGATGGGCTTGGTGCATTTCATGCCCTGAACGCCACCCTAGCCGCAACAGTCCCTAGTTCCTCGTCACATCTACAAAATATGGTGAACCTTTGCTGTCGACGCTCTAACCGAACCATTTGAACTGGTCATGAGGTCAGGAGGCGTACGTTGGGCCCCAGGTCCCCATGAGGGAAGACATGTATAAAAGCCGTCGCAGCTTAGAATCTACGGAGAAAGGCACAAGAACGTTGTCCCTTAAATCTTCCGAGTTGTTGTCCCTATCATCAGAACCAACTTTCCTGAATTTACAAGGGATCACATCTTGGTCTAAATGCTGTATAGTGTTAGCAGTACTTCACGGTTGAATACAGGGGCCGTGGTTTATAAGAGATTTCATGGTGGGATTTGGTGGATTGCTGGCGCTTGAAAAAATGCATCATAATTTTTTTTATAAATACTTTTAAGCAAGTTCTGGATGAAGGAATATTCAAGCAAGTTTTTGCGGAGTGGTTTCCGAGTTCCCTCTTTATGCACAGTAGAGCGGCTAGCACGCGATTGAAGCTTTATGCAGAGCTTTATGCGGAGAAATTCTTGCGCATTGTGCACCGTGCCGATTACGTTAGGTGTCAAAGGCTGACCAATATTGCAACGAAGAGACACCATAACTGAATTGGTTAATGTCGTCTCACTTGGAAGGCAGTGCTTGTCCTGCCTGCCCTTTTTGTCCGTTTACTTTCTTTTTGCCTTATTTTTCAGTTTATAAGTTTAAGTCACGCGCCAACTTGCACTGCATTATACTAAAAAAAAACAAAAAAGAACGAACGACATAAACGAAGGTGTGAAAGTGCATCGTACCTTCGCTTGTGTTTCTTTCGTACTGTGTGTCTTCTTGACAGAACGCTTGTTTCTGTGCTCTCTGCATTTTTGGTGAACTCTTTGCCTTTCGGGGTGCCTTACCTCCCCGTCTTGCGACCATGGACGCGGAGCATGCCACAGGCCCTCCTGGCCAGAAGTCATCACGGCTGTCAACCGCAAGGAAGCGAGTTGGCTCCCCCAGCGACACCGAGGACACCGAGCTGTACTCTATGTCGGAAGACGACTCATCCGACGACGGCTTCATACCCGTCCGGAGTAAGAGGGTGAAGAGAAAGATCGCCAACACAGCGCCGTCACCTCCTGCGAGCACTACGACTATGGAGTCAAGGCCTGCGCGCTGGCCACACGTCATCATCTTTATGCCGGAAGAACCGTCAAGCAACCTACGGTTGCTGAACAGGCAAGCCCTATCCATTTTTCTGGAACGTGCGGTGCCGGATCAAATTAAAGACATCAGAATAAACCCACGCAAGAATATACTCGCCATAGACGTGTACAACGCGAGTGCGCTTGGAACACTTCAAGAAATCACGGAGCTTGGCGGAATCAAAATGCGCCCCTTCATCCCGATCGACGACACATCGATAGCCGGTGTAATTTACGACATTGACATTGCCATTCCCAATGAAGATTTACCTAGCCTCATCAAGCCGGCAAACGAGGGCACGATCATTACGCAAGTGCGCCGTCTTGGGAATACGCGCTGCGTAAAAGTAATCTTCAAGGGGGATTGCATACCCTCCCACGTTAAAGTCGGACATTTTCGACATCCAGTTCGACCATTCATCCAGAAGCCGCTTCAATGCCATCAGTGCTTCAGGCTAGGACACGTAAAGGGCGTGTGTCCGAACTCGCTTCTGTGTCCCCGTTGCGCTGAACCTCATGCAGAAGTGACCTGCGGTGCCACAGTTCTGAAGTGCGCCAACTGTAGCGGCCCTCACGCAGCCTCGTCGAAAGACTGCCCCCGCATCAAGAGGGAGCGCGCGGTTCTGAAGCAAATGGCCAGAGACAATTCGGCCCACAGGGAGGCAGCCGAAGTAGTCCGGCGTCGGCGTCGACGTCGGCACCGTCGTAAGTCTTCAAAGAAGGCGCATGAGCGAAGCGATAGTACCCGCTCCACTACGGTACCACTTAGTCGCGACGCGATAGGGCCCACCACTTCCACGAGGGCATCAGATAAGACTCTTTCTTTAGAGGAATGGCCTACGCTACCGAGCCGCTCCCTTGCTAAGGAACCTCAGAAGGTCACGGCGCCACCGGAGCCTTCTCCGGCCATTGATGATTCACCTAAAACAGATCAAGTCATCTCGGTGCTACGTTCCCTCATGGAGGCCATCCGAACGATTTTAGTTGAGATGGGGACACCGTCTGCTCGAAGCGCACTTAAAGTGCTGGACGCCTTAAGCCCAGTGCTTGAATCCCTCAACTAGAAAGATGACTACCCATACCCCATCCTTCCGAAAAGAAGTCAAGGCAGCGTCCGTCATGCAGTGGAACGCCAGAGGGCTAAAATCACGAATTTCAGATTTCCGTCAGTATGTGTACACCAATGTGTTTCCACTCATCGTCATTTGTGAGCCCAACTTGTCGAAACCAATCAGACTGTCAGGGTACGAATGTTTCATGTCATCAACAAATAGTGCATGCAGCAAAATCATCATTTTTGTTCGTCGGGAACTCACCTATGTTTTGCAACCGATTGCGCCCCACGACGACAATCAGTATATATGCGTCACAGTTAAAAAGAACAAACTCTTGTTTACTCTCATAGGCGTGTATATATCGCCTTCCAACAATTTCGACACTAAAAGATTAGCGGATATCTTGAGTGTTTGCCCCGCTCCATGGGTCATCATAGGAGATTTCAATGCACACCATCCAGCATGGGGAAGTACAAAGACAAATGCAAGAGGACGAAGATTATCAAGCATCGCCTACAACTATGGCCTTACTCTCTTGAACGATGGTAGCCCCACCTTTCTTCGAGGCGTGACATACGGCAGCTGCCTCGACCTTGCTTTTGTCTCCAACTCTCTCGCCAGATATGTGAAGTGGTTTCCAGATATTGAGACCCATGGGAGTGATCACATTCCCACCTATCTGAACATCAAAGGCTTGATGTCTAGATCTGGCCCACGGAATACCATTCGGACGATTCAATGGGCCAACTTCAAATCTGATATGGAAGATGCCTGCAGCGAGGGCCTGCCCTCTGGGTTAGAACAAACAATTAAAAATACGATGCGGAACGCCACTCGCATACTGACGATCTCTCACACGCGAAACGACTTCGACATAGAATTAGAGCGACTTCGCGCACTTCGTCGCCGGGCGGAACGTCGATATCGGCGTACAAGATCAATCCATGACCTTAGGGCAGCCAGGAGGATACAAAAGAAGATTCAGCGTCGAATGAATAGATTAGCGTCGGAACGTTGGGCAACGTTTTGCCAAACACTCGACCCCCGCAAGCCGCTGTCTCACATTTGGAAAACGGTGCAAGGTCTGCGTTGCCTTCCGGAACAGCGTTTTCCATTCAAGGCACTCGCGCTTTTCCAAGGGCGGCAAGACATCGATGTCGCAGAAGACTTTTGTGTGCGAATGGCAGACCAAGCGACACGCCCAGATCCTCCAGCCCGAGATGATGTCCCCCATTCCCGAGATTGCCGCATGGACCTTCCTTTTACAATGGAGGAGCTCGAGGCGGCACTAGCTCTCTGCAGGCGCTCATCATCTCCGGGTCCAGATGGTATATCATACCGAGCCTTGTGCTATCTCGGAGAATCCGCACGGACAGCACTATTGAATCTCTACAACACCTCATGGCAGGAGGGAACTGTTCCTGACGAATGGAAAGTGAGCCGCCTGGTGCCAATATTGAAGCAGGGCAAATCCCCACTAGAGCTCAGCTCTTACCGCCCGATAGCGTTGGCCAGCTGTGTAGGAAAGATAATGGAACGGATGATCCTTGGCCGCCTGGAATGGTACCTTGAACACTACAAGATTTATCCGAGTTCCATGGCTGGTTTCCGACGTGACCGCTCTTCCATCGACAATGTAGTTGATCTCGTTTCATATGTCCAGCACGAAAGGTCCCGTAAACGTTTATCTGCAGCTTTATTCTTAGATGTGAAAGGGGCATACGATAACGTATTGCATGAGGCTATTCTCGACGCTCTTGTGACGGTTGGCCTAGGTGGGGGAGTATTTTTATGGATTGCAAGTTACCTATCTGCAAGATCATTCTATGTATTAACTGACGATGGCCCAACTACGCGACGCTATACCAGCAAGGGCGTTCCGCAAGGCGGTGCTCTCAGCCCGACGCTATTCAACCTCGCTCTTATTGGGCTTGCTGAACACTTGCCAACTACCACCAAAATTTCAGTATACGCAGACGACATCTGTCTCTGGACTTCGGCAGTCACACGTCCTCAGATACGTGCACGGCTTCAGAGAGCGGCTACTTTGACAGCGAGCTACTTGTGTGAACAAGGTCTCAGCATATCGCCAGAAAAATGCGCCCTAGTGGCGTTTACTCGCAAACCAATGACGCCTTATGTCATCTCAATCAACGGGCGGACCATTTCCTATGTCAGAACCTACAGATTTCTAGGCGTAATTATCGACCGAGACCTCTGTTGGAGCCCGCACGTGGCTTACATGAAACGACGCCTAACAGCAACCTCCCAGTTGTTTAAATACCTGACAGGAAAGACGTGGGGGATGTCAGTAGACGCAATGCTGAGACTCTACAGAGCTCTCTTTCTCGGTTTTTTAAGATACAGTCTACCTGTACTGAACAACACCTGCAAGACAAATATTCGTGTTCTGCAAGCAGCGCAAGCTCAAGCACTCAGAGTTTGTCTTGGTTTGCCGAGATGCACGTCAACTGAGGCAACTATTGCGATTGCTCGGGACCATCCAATGCAGACTCACATCACGGTGGAAACCCTGAGAACGCATATCAGACATTTGGCACGGGCCCCCTATCACCACCTTGCAACACTACCTTCAGACAGGCACCAAGCATCATTCTCAAAAACTATTGTCAAGTACAACGACAAACTTCCCTCGGGCTTCACCGCTGCATCTAAACCATCGATGCCCCCTTGGTGCCTTGTCAGCCCCACAGTCCATCTCAACGTGCCAGGAATCGGGAAAAAGTCTGAGCTGTTGTCGCCTGTGCTGAAACAACTGTCTCTGCTTCTTCTGCACGAGAGGTACGCAGACAGTGCACATATTTATACTGACGGTTCCACAAACATCCAGTGTTCGTCCGGTGCTGCAGTCGTCCCAGAAAGAGGTATTACCATCAGCTTTAGGACTGACCACCCAACGACATCTACATCTGCGGAACTAGCTGCTCTTCGAGCTGCACTTTGTTTTGTCAATCGGGAACCACCTCGACAATGGTCAATTTTCAGCGACTCAAAGGCAGCCCTACAATCTGTACTATCAGCTCTGCGTCGCGGGCCATCTGAACAGCTCGTATTCGATATTAGATGCCTACTTCATACATCACATGAGAAAGGACATCACGTGACGTTTCAGTGGCTGCCAAGTCACTGCGGCGTCATCGGAAATGAAGACGCCGATAAAGCCGCTCGGACAGCTCTTGAAGACACACAGGAAGAGGCCATACCACTTTCACGTTCCGACGCAGCCAGCAGACTTCAAGTGCTTGCACAGGAGATCACGCTCTCTCTATGGTGCACACCAAGCAGCCAGACCAACCGCAGCGATCATCAACACGACCTGCCCTCCTTGATGCATCTCTGTATGCCAACCGGACTCCGCCGAAGTGAGGCCACCCTGCTTTATCGCTTATGGCTAGGGGTGGCCTTCACGAAATCTTACTCGTTTCGCATTGGAATGGCCGACAACGCTCTCTGCAATGCCTGTCTTTGCGAGGAGACGCTGGAACACATTCTGTGCGACTGTCCTGAATATAATGTTCAGAGACAGTCCATGGCGTCCGTTCTAGCGCACCTTGACAGTAGACCATTGTCAGTTGCAACCATTTTCACATATCGCCGACTGAAGACATCGCAGCGGAAGGCGACGAAGGGACTACTTCGGTTTATGAAGGATACGGGCTTGGACAAGCGACTGTGACAGTGATGTCACGTACCACGCAAGAGTGACAGACTGTAACCAACGATGTGTGTGCCGTGTTATGTGCCCTCTATCTCTTCTCCCCATCTTTCATCCCCCTCATCCCCCTCCCATGTGTAGGGTAGCAAACCGGTTAGGCAAAACTGGTTAACCTCCCTGCCTTCCTTCTCCACTTTTTCCTTCCTTCCTTTCGTACTTCAGTTGTGTCACTTGTTCCTTTTTTTTACTTAAAACTCAGGGCAAAGGCTATTATGAAAGTGCATCTACTAGCCCCGCGCCATTTGCACAGCTGATTATACACCAACTTGACTAACAACGATATTGGAAGAGTTAATGCTATAATGCATTTTATTATCTTGTTCCCAACTATATTAACCCACTCCTGCAATAGGCGTTCTATGAAGTTGCAGCATGTACAAAAAAAAAAGGGGGGGGGGGGCAACAGCATGTTTTTCTCAGCTGTCTTATTTAGTGCGGTATAAAAAAATAAAAAAAAATAGAAAGAATGAGTGCACTACCTTGGCCGCGCGCCTCTATATGGTCAACCATGATATCTATTTCTAAGGGCACTCTAGATTACCAGAGAAACGGGACGTCTTCAACTCAAGCAGCACTAATGATGGTTAGAGAGACGCCACTGATCGTTTCTGAAGAGCGAGGAAGCTGAAGAAAGAAAAGTTGTGGCATTGATTGTCGCATTGCAAGTTTTATCGTCGGCTCGTTTTATCGTTAGCTCGGGTGGTTGGCTTCGTTGGTTCGAGTTGACAGTATGAAAAACGACGCTCGAAAGCGGGCATCCAATGAACAAAACAAACGCGTAGAAAGCTCTTCCTTCAAGGCAAGCACGCATGGTTTACAACTTAATAATGTTCGTAGTTTTTCACCTCAACGCCCTCGTTTTTCAGGCCATGAATGGTCAGACCCAGGCCTCTAAACAGCAATGTACTCGCGCGTAGGTTTATAGAGCTTTTAAACCAGCTTTGTTTCTTAAGCTGCAATTTTACGCTACGGCCGAAGGACCTCTATCTTGAAAAACTTCATTTTTTTACCCCTCGAATGATGAAGCAAGGCAGCCGAGATTTGGTTGTTATCTGAAAAAAGAAAAGACTGCCCTATTCCCTGGTTACTGACACGCACTTCCGTCGACGCCCTGCCTCACCACGCCGCCGACATGTATACTTCAAGCGTTTTGGTAGAAGTGAATCTTTGTCGTAAAATTGTACATCATAGCAACGCTTTGTTTTCTTTCATCTTTACTTTCTTTCTTTTTAGCCCCGGTGGCGACGTCTAGAGCGATGTGCAAGTCCGCCGGCGTCGGCAGCTTCGCGGAAGATTTATTGAACCCAGTGGGATGCGCTGGAGTTGACAAGCCACGGAAACAACAGTGACGTCAGCGGTCGCAGCTTAAGAAATATTCGCTGCCGTAGAACCTGAAACCAGGACTATTAGACGTAACCGGTGGGCTGCACAACAATGCGTAGATATATTTAAACGCGACCATGTTAACGGCCTCGTGTAGCAGGAAATCTGGCGTCCAATGTCGGACATCGCTTCGGTGAAGAGCATTTCAAACCATGCCGACGGACCTTGTAAATAGGCGCCAGTAGTGATTATGAAGCGCCAAAGCGGTCCATAAACAACAGGGTTCCAGTAGCGGGGAAAAAACCAGCAAACTGGGCGAAAATCCGGAGCTACAGAAAAACACGTCCGAGCAGGACGACCGCTGGAAACGCCCCTCTTTTCGATCTCTTGAACTGAGGAAAAGCATGAACTGTTGCGCTAGTAGGGTTCCGATGTGGTAGTGATAGAGAAACGTGGCTAAACCCCAATATCCACGACTCGGCGAAAGTGCCATCATCCTAAGCAATGCTTCGCACAGATCGAGACGGTCGGGGTGGGGGTGTGGCCATCGCCCTTAAAAGAAAGCTGTCTTTCCAAAAAGCAAATGGCATCGCTGGCCACGAAAGTGTGTGGTGTAGGGCTCTTATTAATAACGTTTCCGTATTGAGTGGTAGTGTCTACCGGCGGCCGGGTGCCCCTGACGATTACATCGTACAATTACTAAATTTTCTTCACAGTGGTGTGAATTAGTGAGCTAAAGCCGTACTAACTGGCGCTTTTAATATGCCAGGAATAAACTGCGGTAGTTTTGCAGTCGAAAGAACTGAAGTTAAATTATGGGGTTTCACATGCCAAAACCCCCTTTCTGATTATGAGGGCCGCCGTAGGGGAGGACTCCGAAAATTTCGACCAGCTGGGGTTTTTTAACGTGCACCTAAATCTAAGTACATGGGCGTTTTGGCATTTCGCCCCCATCGAAATGTGGCCGCCGTGGCTGGGATTCGATCCCGTGACCTCGTGCTCAGCAGCCCAACGCCATAGCCACTGAGCAACGACGGCGGGTTGCAACTGAAGTCAAAGGTTCAGATATAATGTTCAGATATAAGGTTTGGTTGCTCGTCGACACAGCTAGTGACGAACCCGACTCGCGTCCAAAGGTCATCACGTTCGGTGCTTGAACTTGCTTTTGTGTCCAGCTTTTCAACACCAGAAATAAATATTGAAGAAGGGATCCCTTACAAAAATGACTTTAGACCGTCTATAAAAAGTCTATAGACTTTTCATAGACGATCTTTCCTTTCTATAGATTTGGACTTTTGTTGATACAAAGTCTATAGACTGTCAATAGACGAAAGTCGATAAAGTTTCTTTTTGTCTATTCGCAGTCTATAGACGGTCTATAGAAAAAAGTTGATAAGGTGTTTGTTTATTCTTTGTCTACTTCCCCTCTATATGGACTACCTGTAGACGAAAGCCGATACAGTTTCTATTTATTTTTGTCCATCCTTTGTCTACAGACTCTCTATATTATGGACAATAGTCGACAAGGTTTCTATTTTTTTTCTCTACTCCCGGTGTATTGAATGTCTATAGAAGAAAGTCGATAATATGTAATTCCGAGTTCCCATAACCCCCGCCCTCTGCGAACGCGATGATATGGCACTGGTTCATGCACGACGGCACCGCAACCCCGGCGCGGCGGGCAAACCGTGCACAGTGCTAGTCTGCGTTCGGTGTAGCTGCCCCGAACGAGGATCGCGGCGGAGCAGGCACCGTCCGAGTCACCAAGGTCTTCCAGGCACCCGAAGGCCCTAAACCTGGCTGCTTCCCGGAGGTACACATCGCGAAGACCAGGTGGTGAAGGTCAGATGGTGAAGATGTGGCAAATGTGGTGAATAAGTGGCGAAAGCTGGCAGACCAGGTGGTGAATTCACCACCTGGTCTGCCTGTGAGTTGTCGTGGTCTTGCATGTCTATAGATTAACAATAGACAAACATCGTTAATCTGGGCCCAACCAGTGTACGCTGTAACCAAGCGCAGGTACCGGTGGATAATACGTAGCTGCGTTTGATATAAGCCACTGAAGTTGTATACTGTTGAGATTGCTGTAGAGCCTATTTGTAGACTTTAGTATACACATAGTGTATACCTCCGCATTTGTGGACCACATGATATGATCTACGTAGTCGCTCTCGGCAATTCCAAGACAGTCTTCACAGCTGTCGCATCACTTTTGCGGCAGTAGAATAAAGAAAGCAAAACGCCGATCCAATTGTTATAATAGATGTTATGAACGCCAGCTTCAGCTACAAGTGGATTCCAAACAGGCATCAAGCTAACAGCAAAGACACTGGTAATGTTTGTAGCTGACAACGCGGACTTTGTGCAGTGCGATGAACCGATGTCGCGCATGCGGTGTTCGCGTTGTGTGTCGTCCAATTCTCGGATACTTTTCACGTTGTCTTCATATCTCGGCTGCGTCACTAACATCGGGCGGTTTTTTGTTGACTGATATCCTGCACTATAAACCGATCAAAGTTTCTCATTGACTTAAAATAGGTGCCAAATTCTCTGAGCCCACCCAGTATTTCGCCGGCGGTATGCCTGTGCAGCCACGCATATGAGTACCTCAGTGCTGTACTGATTGCCTTGACCTATCATCGGAACAGAAAATTAGCACTAACATACGTGCGGGCATCACATTTGGCGGTACGCTGGAAGATATGCTACAAATACGCTGTATTACTCATCGACGCTGGCAATAATGCGTCTGAAACGTCTGAAGGGCCCTGTAACGGCTTTTACAAACAGCGCATTCATGTTAGCGTTCCAGTCTCATACGACAGCTCACAGCGTTTGTCATACAACCTGCCAGCGCATTTCCTTCGTCCATGAAAAAAGATGAATAACGGAAAAGAAAAGCCACCCGTTCCGGCGCGCATGGCGCGCAGAGAGAGAGAGAGAAAGAGACAAAAAAAAATGAACGAGGAAAAGGCGCTCACACTCCACAGAGCGCGCGCGCCCTCGCGCGCGGAGCTCCTGCGCATGCTCGGAGCACTTGCGCATGCGTGGCGGTGCGCCGTCTCAACGAGTGCGCCAGGCACGTAAACGGTTGTACCGGTGTGCGGTGTCTGCCTGAACGTTGGTGTCTATGTATGCGTGTCTTCTTTGTGGCATCACACGTCAACTACACTGAACGGTAAGCTTTAGCAAAGATGTTTTGCGTCAATAGCTCATGATTATGTGAGCGCATTTCGTAGCGCAGGCGACTCGGGTATAGTGTCGGTTTGTCGTTGACATGGTTTGATAACGCGCTCTTGTTCTCGCTTCTACTATACGGAATGTTTTACGGCGAGCGATCGCTCGGGCTTGTTGATTTTAGCATTATAGTTTAGGTGCGTAAAGAAGGAAGTACACCATGTTTTAACTTGATACTGAGCTACCACTAAGCGGATTGTGTATGTTGGGCAGCCAATGTGGTAGATCTCATTTCGTGGCGCTTGATCCGGCCGCGATGAATGCTGCGCCGCGTCTGTAGTGAAATTCTCGTGACACGCTTTAGGTATATATCTCGAAATTGTGTTAGCATCAAGAATGTTCAGACAGACACGTCTAGTTGAATAACTGCTAGCGTACTCGGATGAAAGGCCGTGTTTGCGGGGCATGCATCAGCAGTGTGTGCGCTGCCGTTTTCGCAATGTTTAAAGGTAGCAGTATTTTTAAGGTTCCTGGCAACCACTCAAAATAATTTTGGGAAGTTACAGCAAGCAAAACACGAGACTTCAAGAAATATCTAGCAGAAATGTCTAGATTCACCCAATCTATTTATATGCAACCACAAACGCTTTTGGACCATGAAACCTGCGATAAGCTCAGTCACTCGCAGCTTCGCAACTTAGCCGAAAAAATTGTAGAACAATAAATTAGTCGCTCCGGGAAGCACCTTTACACGTTTCAAACTGAAGGCATTGCGTTTGACGGTAGTTGGTGGTGGTGGTAACAACTTTATTAACAATCCGGCAAATTCGTGGCCTGGGCCTAGGCCGCCCCCGAGGAGGTCCGGAGATCCTGTTTCCTCGCCGCCTCACGGGCTTGCTGGATGGCCCATAGTTGATTTTCGAGGTTTGAGCTGCGGAACGCGGCCGTCCATCGCGCCGCAGCTTCATCTGGGGAAACTGCATTTTCTTTGCATATAATTTCGCATTCCCAGAGAATGTGTCTAAGAGATGCGTGAGCCCTGCTGCATAATTTGCAGTTATCATCTTAGTAGATGTCCGGATATATCCTTCTGAGATGGACGGGGTTGGGGAAGGTCTTTGTTTGTAGCTGCCTCCAGTCTACCGCTTGGGCCCTGTCGAGTTTGGGGTTAGGGGGCGGATAAACCCGCCTTGAGTTTTGATAAAATTTTGTAATATCACAATATCTGGTCATTCTGTCCCTCTCTGTCCATGCCTCCGTTGGATTTCCAACCCCAAGAGAGGATCCTTCTTCGCGGGCGCGGAACGTGAGACCTCGCGCTACGCGGTGGACCTCCACGTTGAGGTTGGTACGGGGGTGTCGGGGGACGTGTGAGCCGGGAACCATATTATGTGTCGTTCCTCCGTCTCCTCGGAGGTGACATAGTTCGCGTTGGCTTTGAGTATAGCCTCAGCCTTCGGCGAAATTCTGCCTTGTGCATAGTTTCTGACCGCCGTCTGCGAGTCACTGAGTACGTATATTAACAACTGGGGTTAACGATGGCTAGGGCTATCGCCACCTCTTCCGCTACCTCGGGGTTTTTTACACGTATGCTACAAGAACTGACTAATTGTTTTTCGGTATCGAGGACGGCCACTGCAAAAGCACGTCGATCCTCGTATTCTGCCGCGTCTACGTACAGCGCTTCCTTGTCCCTACCGAAGGCTTTGAGTAAAGCCTTGGCTCTACTCTCTCTTCGACCCTGATTGAATTCGGGGCTCATGTTCTTGGGTATATTAGCCACCTGCAGCTTTTCCCTGATCGCGCTTGGAAGAGATGTCTTGTCGCCGTGCTGCTTGTGATAACTTATACCGAGTTTGTCCAGGATGCTCCTGCCCGTTCGTGTCTTCGCTAGTCTTTCGAGTTGCGAGATTTGGTGTGCCTCAATTAACTCTTCAAGCGTGTTGTGGACGCCCAGCTGTAGCAGAAGTTCCGTGCTGGTGCTGTCTGGAAGGCCCAGTGCCATCTTGTGTGCTCTTCTAATGAGGGTGTTCAGTTTGGCATATTCGGCCGCGTACCAGTTGTGGTAGGCGGCCACATAGGTAATGTGGCTAATAACGAAGGAGTGTATGAGTCTGACGACGTTGGCCTCCCTCATACCCTGATGTCTGTTGGTGATTCTTCTGATGAGCCTCATCGTGTTCGTGATCTTAGTCTCCAAATGCCTGACCGTTTCTCCGTTGTTGCCGTTCGATTCTATGATAAGTCCGAGCACCTTAATCTGCTTCACCCTGGGTATTTCTTGTCCGTCTTTGGTGCGTATGCAAATTTCTTCGTATGCAGCATGCTGGATGTAAGCCTTCGGGGGTCTTCCCCTAAGCGTCGGGCGGTAGAGGAGGAGTTCCGATTTTTCTGGCGAGCAGACGAGACCGGTTCCGACTAGGTACTCTTCCACCACCTCGACCGCGGTCTGTAATCGCTGTTCGATTTCTCCGTCGCTTCCCTCGGACACCCAGACCGTAACGTCATCCGCGTATATTGTGTGATGCACTCCCTCGATGGCGTTGAGGCGCTCGGGTAGGCCGATCATAATGAGATTAAAGAGCATCGGTGAGATGACCGAGCCTTGCGGGGTGCCGACGCTGCCTATGTTCCTGTCTTCGGATGCGAGTTTGCCCAGCGTGAAGGAGACTTCCTGTTTGTGAGGAAATCCTGAACATAGCTGTACGCTCGGTTTCCTAGATTGAGTGTGGCAATGCTGCGTAGTATGGCTGCGTGAGCTGCATTGTCGAAGGCTTTCTTGAGGTCTAATCCTAGAATGGCCCTGGTACCTCTTGTCTTGTTGTCGAGTATCTGGTGCTTCATTTGCAACATTGCATCCTGCGTGGAGAGATGAGCTCGAAACCCGAGCATGGTGTCTGGATACGCTTCCACGTCGTCCAAGTGTGCGTTGATCCGGGTAAGGAAGGCGTGCTCCATCAACTTGCCGACGCACGACGTAAGGGATATTGGTCGAAGGTTGGCCAGATCTGGGGGTTTCCCTGGTTTGGGGATGAGCACCATTTTTGCTCTTTTCCACTGGTCGGGGATGCATCCTCGGGTCCAGCAATCATTAATGTACTTGGTCAGTTCGGAGATGGTCTCGTTGTCCAAGTTACGAAGGGTCTTATTAGTTACGCCGTCCGGTCCCGGGGCCGACTTGGTGTTGAGCTTTTGCAAAGCGGCCCGGATTTCCGCTTCGCCAAAGTCTCTGTCCAGAGAGAAATTGGGATTTCCCGTGTATTCTCCGTGTTGAATAGTCGGGCTCTGCGGGGCGTATCTGTCGCAGAGTTCGGAAAGGATTTCTTCCTCGCCCTTGGTGTGTGTGTGTATTAGCTTGCGCATGGTTTCCCTATGTGTTGTCTTGGTCTTGGTCGGGTCTAGCAGGTGTCGGAGCAGGCGCCATGTGTGACCGGTGCCAATGCGTCCGTCCATCTGGTTGCAGATCTCATCCCATTGTTGTTTACTAAGAGTTTTGCAGTGTTCTTCTATTTGTTGAGTAACGCTATGCGTTTCCTCAACTTCCTATTGTGTCTTTGTTTCTGCCACCTGGCTTGAAGCGATCGTTTGGCCTCCCACATGTGCACCAGGCGGCTGTCGATGTTCTCGACGGGAAGTTCTGGCGTCACGGTCTTTGTTACTTTATTGACGTCAGCCATCACTTTTTCGGCCCATTGTTGAATGTCTGTGATGGGCGCGTGCGTCATTCCGGCTCGATTCTTGCGGAACTGGTCCCAGTCCGTCCATTTGAAGGTTTTGTTGGGTTTGACTTTTAAATTCTCCAATAATTTCGTTTCGAGAATTCTGTGATCACTATCAAGGTCTTCGAATGTGTTATTCCAACTCGCTCCTCTTGCGTTCTTCACTAATGTTAGATCGGGCGTGGTGTCTCTTGTCAGCCCTGTTCCCATTCTGGTGGGGGAGCTGGGGTCGGTGATGAGGGTCAGGCCTGTTTCCTGTATATCCTGCCATAAAGACTTGCCTTTGGCTCTCGTATAGGCATAGCCCCACGCTCCGTGCGGGGCGTTAAAATCTCCCCCGATTAGTAGGGGATGGGAGGCCGCAATGTCGGTGGCCCTCCTAAAAAGGGTTAGAAAGCGCTGTCGTATGTGCGCTGGCTTGCTGTATAGATTGAGGATAAACGTGCTGCATTGGATCTTGCTTTTAGGTATAATTTCTACGAATACTTGTTCAATCTGCGCTACCTTAATGTCGTGACGAACGACCACTAAGCCTTTCCTGACCAAAGTAGTTACCGCTTGGTTCTCCCCTGATGGGGGACCGATGGCTTGGTAACCGGGTAGTTTTACTAATTCGTGTCTCTTGTAGCATTATTACATCGGGTTTCGATATGCTTTTAAGGTGTTGTTGCAGGACCGCTTTTTTTGCGGCGTAACTCCTGCAATTCCACTGCCATATCGTCAGCGCGCCTCTTTTACCGTGCTTGCCTATTTTGGTCTGGTCGTGGGTTTTGGTCTGAACGACCCCAGATGCTCCTGCGGTGTTTACAGGGGTGTCGTGGAATGGATTAGATGCGACCCCAGTTATTGGGGCCCCTGCGGTGGTAACTGGCTGCAGCTTGGCTACTCTAAAACTTAGGTTGGCAACGTTGCTTTCGAATTTGTCAAGTCTCGACATTATGGTCGAGACCGCCAGCGTGAGGTTGCCGACGGCTTCCGCTTGTTCTTTCAGTACATTTTGCATTTCTGTTAATTTCTGCCCTAGGTCTGCCAGTTGTGATCCGGTTTGGTTGCTAACGGCTGGAGCCTTTCTCTTAGGTGGCGGAGGGTTGTCGTCCTCCTCCATGCTATTATAAGGAGTTATCGCAGCTGCACCTGAGCTACACGTACTCAGACGGGGAGATATCTCCACCCTTCGACTATTCTTAAGTTCCTGGGTTTCTCTCGTGAGGTGTGAGATTAATTCTCTCAACTGCGCATTTTCCCGTCTCATTTCTGCTATTTCTTTAGAAGCTGCAGTCTTCTCAGTTCCACCGCGGCGCGACGAGCCTTTGACCATGTCTGCCCAGCTCACCTTGTTGGTGGCCTCTTCTACCGCCGGGCCGCCTCCGCTGCGGCGGGAACGCGAACGCGTACGGCTCCTGGATCTGGTTCGGGCCGGTCCGGGTGTGCGGCTCCGTCATCTGGACTTTCTGGTTCTCGAGCGGGCCCTCGAGCGTGAACGGGGCCTGGTCTCTCGGGAAGGGCGTCCAACTGATTCCCTCGTAGCCTCCGATGCTAGAAATTCTTCCTGTTGTCGTTGTCTTTCCCAACGTCGTCTCTTGACTATATATGGCGTCTTGAAGCGAGCCTTGCAATTCTTATCGGCCGTTAAGTGCTCACCCCCGCAAAGTTGGCAAAGGGGGTTGCACTGGTGGTCGAGACCTGGGTTGGCCGTGCCGCAGCCTCTACAGATGCGGTCCTGCGGACTGGGGCACACGTCCTTGCGGTGGCCCAGTCTGCCGCATTGGAAGCACAGGCCAAGTTGTTTTCTGTACAACGCGCACCTGATGAGAGCGCCTCCGTAGCGGACGAAGGAGGGAACTTTCAGTCCGGAAAACAGCACGATGACCGTGGTGGTATTGCTGAGTCGTTTCGCAGCGATTGCCGTAGGGTTCTTGGGGGTAACGACCTGGGCGGTGATGTCCCGGGGTGAATCTTCGAGAGGTATACCCTCGGTATACCTCTCGATTTGTTTTTTGTCTCTTTTTTAAACAGGTTAGCAGCAGAAGTTATCTTTCGAGCTATATGAAAAGTGTTAAGCGCCTTTCGATGTTTCGGCGTTATGCAGTTTACGTGCTCTTAATCACTACGCAGCTGCTGGCGCAGATTCGCATTGTGCCAGTCGTGCATGGTATGTGTGGCCATATCACGCTGTCGTTCTGATAGCGCCCAGATTGTTAACACGTGACGCCTACGTCACCCATTTCCAAGTGTACTTATATCGCTCCTTCCCATGAATAAAGCGCTTTCGTTACCGGATCGCCGGCTTGCCTACATGGTGGCAGCGGAGCCCAGTTGAGATGTCGACGACACCGCCCCCGCCTACGACGCTGCCAGTTCCATCGACTCTACTACCGGCGCCGAAACCCCTGGATACGTCAGACGACGCCTGGCTTGGTTGGAGAACATGGAAGAGTGAGTTTGAAGTGTTTGCCACTGCTACTCAATTGACTAAGCAGCCAACCGATGTGCAGGCAGCAACATTTCTCGTGAGCATAGGCGAAGAAGGCAGGAAAGCATTCAGCACTTTCAAGTTTGACGCGGACGAGGACAGAAATGACGTCAAAGTTTTGATCAAGAAATTCGAGGACTACTACAAGCCAGCAAACAACTTAACCCTCCACGAATTCCGCTTTGGTTCAAGGGACCAGAAAGAAGGCGAACCATTTAATGACTGGTTGATCGAATTGAAAATTTTAGCCAAGAACTGTGAATTCGGGCTTCTAGAAGACCGCATGCTACGCAGCCGTATCGTTCTAGGCGTCAGAGACAAGCGTTTGCAGCAGAAACTATTAGCGGAAAACCCTTCTTACCAAAAAACGGTAGAAATTTGCCGCATTGAAGAGCAAGGGAAGCAGCACTTCCAAGAGATAAGCGCAGCAACAGGCGGAGCGCAAACTACGATAGTGAACTCGGTTGCGAGAGAAAAGAAGCTGTGCAGTAGGTGTGGCTACCAGATGCATCGTGGTGGAAATTGTCCAGCGAGAGGAAAGAATTGCAGGAAGTGCGGCGCACAGAACCATTTTGCCCAGGTTTGCAAATCAGTCGGCGCCACACATAACGCCAGCCGTCAAGGAAAAGAGCTAGGTACGGGCCCAGACAGACTATTTTTTTCTTGCGGGGCTAGCGATAAACTCGCTTGAAGTTGATAAATGGATAGAGTAAAGTTTCGTTCGTTCTCTGTCCTCGCTTCACCGTTGGAACTTGAAGCTTCTCGGACGATGATCGGCAGTTGTTGATCAAACACAGGCAGGAAGCGATGAGATCAGATGTACAAGAAATATTTATAGGTAAACTTTTCTATATACATAGCAGGTAAAACAAATACATTACAAACTTGAACAATTGAGAAACAAAGTCTCACTCTTCGACTGTCTCAATGACTGTTAGAGCCCAGACTCGTTTTAACGTACATAGTACGGAGGCTCACTGATCTATCAGCAATCCTGATTTCAGCCAAGTCTAAGGGACAGCATGTCGTCCCGATTTTTATAGCCCAAATATACAAAGAAAAAAAAGGTGGTAGGGCCGTTGGCCCGTCCCACAGGTTCAGTTGCCAATCAGTCAACCGTTTGTTAAGCCACAACCCACAGGGATGGGCTTACTCTTAAAAATAAACATATTGGAAAACAAAGCTCTTTTCCTTCTTCCCCAAAACTCCGTTGCCCTCTCGTTTCTACGTAGTTAGTGACGGGCTCAGCAAAACACGCCAGGCCCGAACAAGTTATCGCTAGACCGCTTCAAATCCCAACGGCGTCTAGGCCGCAAATGTCTCGGAAGCAGGGGCATCGACACCACGTAGTGCCGCTGTACTCAAAGTTTGGCCGTGTGGGAGACGGATGGCCCTCCTTGTCCTTCAACCTTATTGTCTACAAGACAAAGTTCTCCGAGTGCGTCTTTACAAGACGCCGCCGTCCGAATGCACTCTTCACGTGTGCACCGCATCCCTACAGCGTGCACTGTAAGCTGGCCTTCGACACCACACAGACAGTCGCACCCAACAAGGCTGGCGATTGCGTTCCGGACGCGCGGCACGGGGTCAAGGTTGCTAAGCCCTTCTTAACCTCGGCGGCGCCTCCAATTAGTCAGGTACTCGGGCGCCAGACCCACAATACCGTATACAGCGGTCCCTTTCAAGGCTGGTCTGTGTGGACTCGTGTGACCGTCGGCGGACTGCCAACACCCCGCGCACAATACCGACTTCCCGGAATCGGTACTCGCCCTCCTGGCGCCTGCCGCGACGCGTCACCCATCACCGCGCGGTCCGTGACCCCACATAACACAGAAACGGTTGCCCCGCTGACATGGGGGGGGGGGGAGTGCACGCCCTCTCTATACACACAGCACGTGGCCGATTCGTGACACTTAAGAACACGAACAATCAGAGCGACCTTACAGATAGCAACAGTTTACATCGAAGGCCAACCTTTCACGTGCAAACTGGACACAGGAGCGACCGTCTCCAGGCGATCCGGCGCCGGCAAAAGATCCACTACGACCGCAGCGCCAGGAACCTTTCCCCGCTGACGCCGGGACTACGCGTAACGACGTACGACATTCTCCAGAGAACCTGGTCTCCAGCTATTGTTCTAAGGCCAGCCGCAACGCCAAGATCTACGATTGTGAAGACCGAAGACGGCCATGAAATCCGTCGCACAATAGAGCACCTGCGGGAGGCAGCACCTCAACCGGAGCCAGAATCAATCTCGCAGGAGCCTTCAGAAGACGACCTCCAGCCTGGACAACAGCAGTTACGAAGGAGCACAAGATTGCGTCGGGAACTCTGTCGATACCCGTTGCCAGATGAAACTTCTCGACCTTCTCATCATTAAAGGGGAGATGTGGCCATATCACGCTGTCATTCTGATAGCGCCCAGACTGTTACCACGTGACGCCTACGTCACCCATTTCCAAGTGTACTTATATCGCTCCCTCCCATGAATAAAGCGCTTCCATTACCGAATCGCCGGCTTGCCTACAGTATGAAGCCCTTGTCGTGCGTAATAAGTGTTCCGGTTTTCATTACTGTTGCATGTAGTGCCGTCGTCTTGGACAGACTGCATACTATATGCGCTGTACAAAAGAAACAAGAGCCCGATTATCAATTTGGTGGTCTTTTCTTAGTAGATAACACAGATTATTCAAATAATTCAGTGGACATTGCATTTGTTCTAACATTATCAACCAACCTAAGAGATCGAACATGTTTTAGTTGATAAGTAACCTGATCAGTGCGCCCCGATTCATGTGCATTCTACTGAAAGTGTGGGAAATGCATTCATCTCGAAGTATGAGAAAAGACATTGCAGACTGTTCTAAGCGGAAATAAATTGCAAACGTTAACGTGATTGTTCAAAACTGCAGTCAGTATGCTGAGCATGTTCGTTTGGCACGGGCATATTGCATTAACGCCTGAAAAATGTGCACAGTCCAGCCGGGTATCTTTGTTTCAACAATTATTATTATAGGAATCGTTTGGGATTCTCGCATTTCTTTTATTTTTATAAGTACACTGTGTCACATGAACCTATCTTTAAACGAAACGTACCGTTGCTGGCACCGGCGAGCATTACGGTTGTCTAACTGCTTATCATACTGTAATATAACGAAACATCATAATGGTACTGATTAATATTGCCATGTAGTTTTTAGTCGGAGGCATAAGTGATGAGAGCAAATTATATAGAAAACTATTGAACCGTAAAAATAACTCATTGTATAGTTTTCCCTCTCATTGTTGCATTTGTTTTACGTGTGTCTGTGTCTTCCGTGCTGTACTCGTGTGGCCATCAATTACTAACCTGCCGAAGCCCGTGTCAGCTTTATTAAACAAGGGATTCAAGTCAGTTGCATCTAATACTGCATGTCAAGTGACAGACGTGTTATTCGTTTTGTCTAAATATTATGGACTGGCAGTACTTGGCAAGCGTTAAACCACAATATTTTTTTATTGCACTTAAGCTGCAGGCGTCATAGATTGCCAGAACATTTTCGTGAAAACAGCCAGGGAAGGCTTGGAAAAAGATCGGGAAATTTTAAAATGGCCACATAGGTATGCGTCTTGTTATATGTCATACAAAGTTTCCAGAGAATCTCTGTTAAATATATTTTTAAAACGTTTCACTTCATAAAAATTGAGGGAAATTGGTTCCATTTATTGAAAAAAAAAGAAAGTCAAGCATACTGACAAGGCATTTCTTACTCAATGTTTTTTTTTGCGTTAACTAAACGTCCTGAACCTCGATAGCCTAGAAAAAATTTTCATCTTTCAAAGCACCTTAAATAATTTACTGTGTTACAATTCATTCGAACTATACTATCAGTTCTGTTTCCTAGGAGGTGCATATCTGTCGTGCCATGACACAAAGTGCTCGTATGGTATCTCGGGTGCTCATGTGGTATACCTAACTTGGAAACCTGTTAGCATGCCCAAGAGGCCTCATTACCTGTAAGAAATTAAGTGACCATATCAATGCAATCAACCCATCTGCCTTCTGTTGAAGTTGACCAATGACCCATTCATTTAAAAGTATGAGAAATACATTTAAATGTGTATTAAGCAAAATAAATTACAATCTTAGGCATGATACTGTGAATATTCCAGTCACGTCTTCTGAAAATATCCCGCTGCACGGGCAAACTTAACTTCCAGCCAAAAAAATGTACAGACAGCCGAACTGGGTAACGTTTCAGCAATAAATGTAGAGACTATCTGGGATAAGTACATTAATGCATCATATATGAACTTGTCATAAAAGGGAACATACTGTTGCTGGCACTAGCAGCAGTTGTGACTGTTTAATTGTTCACCATATCATGCAATAAAACACTGTATAAAGGTACTGATTTGTATTGACAAGCAGTCATTAGTCATAGTTAAACCGCATTAAGTATTGACTTAGATGGTTTGAGCAAATATATTAAGCTGCTTAATGAATATACAAAGAATACACACTTGTTATTTTTGCCTCATATTGCTGCTTCTACTCATTGGCAGCATACACCTGCAGCACCTCTGGGACTAATGACATAAAGGTCAAGGCCAGCCTGGCGACCATGCTTGCCAAGGAGTAGTGTAAATATTTAATCTGTTTCCATAATATCATAAGACATGAATTTAAGGAATTCATCTATTATATCGAGCAATAAAAACGGTTAATGCATTGCCGGTGCATTTGTTTTATTTTTTGCACTGCATGATTCAGCACTACATAAATTCTTTCTGTTTATGCAACATATATGAAAGTACAGCTGATTCAGGAGCATTATTAATCTACTAACGGTAATGCATAAGTGCAGATGAAAAGGAACAGGTGCACATGCATAAATACATTCAAAACGTCTTGCTACCGCATGTACACAAAAATGTAAACTAACTTGCAGATAGCCGCTATGGAATTATGACCTTATACACTCTTTGTAGACTTGTCTATAAAGTGTCTGTGTCTATAGACTATCTATATACATTTGTCTATAGACATTCCATAGACTTCAGTCTACAAAAGTAGAACTGTATATATAGTTCTACTTTTGTAGACTGAATTGTATAAAATGTCTACAGATAAATGTCATCTATAGACATTCTATAGACTTAGTCTACAAAAGTAGAACTGTAAGCCTATACACTTGTCCATAGACATTCTCCAGACAACTGTCTACAAACAAGCATTTTAATTAATCCATAGACACTCTATAGACTCAGACTTTTTATAGACTAGTCCATAAAAAGTGTATGGCCATAAGTCTATAGACAGTCTATAGACTCAGACTTCTTACAGACTAGTCTATAAAAAGTGTATGGCCATAAGTCTATAGACAGTCTATAGACTCAGACTTTTTATAGACTAGTCTATAAAAAGTGTATGGCCATAAGTCTATAGACAGTCTATAGAGAGTCTATAGACTCAGACTTCTTATAGGCTAGTCTAAAAATTATGGCCATAAGTCTATAGACTGTCTATAGACAGTCTATAGACTCAGAATTTTTATAGACTAGTCTATAAAAAGTGTATGGCCATAAGTCTATAGACTTCATAGACAAATGTCTATAGACTGTCTGTAGACTTTCTATAAAAATTTTTGTAAGGGATATCTGACCACAACCTCATTCTACTAACACTTCATGGCCATGGGTAGCTGCACATCACATGCTGGTCGAACGACACGTATTTCAGTTAAAAATTATGGCACAGCGAACGACGAATGCGTTATCGACTTCCTTGAAGCATTGCAGGATGATTTTTTTAATAACCCGTCAGGTGTGGTTGATCTATGGCGGAAGCTAAAAAATGGAATTGCGCATTGCGAATCAACTTTTATATCCCCCCCCCCCCCCCACTATAGGCTTAAAAAAAACTAATCGAAAAACGCCATGTGTAACGAGAAGTATAATCCACCTCAAAAGAAATGTACAAAGGATGCGCAAAAATAAAAACAAATCCGTTCTCTTCAACGAGCTCTCGAGCCAGTTATATACGCAAATAAAGACTGCTAGAGATAACTCTTTTCGAACACACTAACGTACTTTATGACAAAACAGCCACGGAAATTTTGGAAATATTTATCTAAACCACACAGTACTGAGACAAAAAAAAATGGAAATTTCAGGTAGTTTTGTTGAAGTTTTGCTGATGCTTTTAACACTTACTTCCAGTCAATTTTTACGCGCACGCAGCCTTTGTATCGACCACTAACAGACAATGAATCCCAGATGCCAGGCGTAACGATATCAGAACCTGGTGTTCTTAATCTACTTCTACAACTTGACGTTAAAAATTCACGTGACCCGGACGAAATTTCAAACACATTTCTTAGACGCTATGCTGCTCAGTTATCCCCTTTCCTACGGAAGATATTCGCCTTATCATTGGAAACAGCGGTGTTGCCTACTGAATGGTTGTGTGCGAAAGTTCTACCGGTCCATAAAAGTGATAACAAACAGCTTACAGACACCTGCAGACCCATATATTTAACAAACACATGCTGTAAGTTAATGGAACATATCATAAATGAAGCGCTCATGAATCAGTTGCTTGAACAAGTTGCTTTACCCCAACTAACACGGTTTTTGAAGGGGGCTTTCGACCACTTCGCAGCTCCTAGAAATTACTCATGACTTTGCTACAGCTATTAATTCTCAACAACAAACAGATGCAATATTTATTGATTTTTTTAAGGCATTCTACCGCATTCTACACATTTACTCGTAGAAAAATAGAATAATTTGGTGGTAATTCGAAAATTCTCTTGGATTGCGGCTTATCTCGCCAAACGCGTGCAGTATGTCAGCTTTAATAATGCTGGATTTGACCGCGTTAAAGTGTTTTCTGGCGTACCACAGGGATCTGTACTAGGACCAACACTATTCCTCATTTACGTTAACGACATTTATACTTGCATAGAACCTGGTGTTACACTGAGACTCTTTGCAGACGACTGTGTAATCTACACTCAAGCTAATAAAGCGGAAGACCAAGTTAACCTTAACAAATCTTTACAGAATATTGTCAACTGGTCTAATAAAAATGGAACGGAAGATAACACCGATTAAACAATGTGCGCTATACGATTACTCATAGAAAGACACCTCTCCATTTTGAGTACACGCTTTTCGGTACAGACATTAAGCGGGTGAAAACTGTGAAGTACTTGGGGGTCACATTAATGCAGTCTTTAAAGTGGGATGTCCATATCGATCATATCTCTAGACGAGCATTTAAACAGAAGTATTTTAAGGGGCAAACTAGTTAAGGCGTCCCACCAGGCGAAACCAGCAGAGTACAAAACACTAATTAGACCCATCTTAAGAGTATACTGCGATAGTTTGGAACCCGCACCAAAAGCACTCGACCAACATGTTAGAAAAAATTCAGAATGTTTATGCAAAGTATGCTAGGCAAGAGAGCGCTATTACGCTCCTTATGCAAGCCCGTGTCGCAACTCTGGCTAGTCGGCATAAGCTCGCCTTCTCAGAGTTTCTTTTTCTTCTTTCCCACAATTTAGTAAATATAAATAAAGACATACAAAAAAGATTTTGCGCCAAAACAACGCACACAGGAAAGACGACGACACCACGGGTGCTACTTCAACTGTTTAATGAGGGTGCAAGCACTCGACATATATAGCCCTTCAAAACACCGCGCACGCGCGCGCGTAGAAGGCAACATGAAATAAAAAGTCTTATCAGTGTAAGCGCGATAGAAACTTCAGCTCAGCCTCGTAAAGGAAAACCGATGTGCCACTAACACAGTTCGGACCCGCTTTCTTGATGCAGAAGGCTTCCAATGTTTCACGCGATGTCTGGTGCCTGCCTCTACCCAGAATCCTCGCATCGCGGAACCGTGGAAAACAATCGGTGCAATCCCTGCAGTGATCCACAAGTCGCTCACCTTCATTATTTTTTATACCTATTGCATGCTCCCTAAGCCGGTCGTTCACACAACGCCCCGTCTGTTCAATGTAGGATTTCCCGCAGGACAGAGGAATTTCATATACGTACGACGTTTGTGGCACACTTTACGAAACGCTGGCCATGCTTCTTCTGACAGCCAAGCATTTGGCTTTCGCAAGTTATGCGGCGGCTTACCTGGGCAAGCTTTTGGGGAGCGGAGAACACCACCGGTACATTATACCGGTTAGACACTTTTTTCAGGCTATGCGTGACTTTATGGATGCAGGCGACCACTATATATAGGGCATGAAACATTGGAAGCCTTCTACATCATGAAAGCGGGTCCGAACTGTGTTAGTGACACATCGGTTTTCCTTTACGAGGCTGAGCGGAAGTTTCGATCGCGCCTACTGTCATAAGACTTTTTACTCCAAGTTGTTTTGTACGCGTGCGCGTGCGCGGTGTTTTGGAGCGCTATATATGTCGAGTGCTTGCACCCTCATTAAACAGTTGAAGTAGCGCCCGTGGTGTCGTCGTCTTTCTTGTGTGTGTTGTTTTGGCGCAAAATCTTTTTAGTATACAAGATCACCAACTAGCCCAGCAGTTAACTCTTATAAATAAAGACGAATACTTGAAAACTCCGAACCGTCGCTCGAGTAGAAATAATCACCACAAATGTATACGCCCCTTCTTCCCACGCTGTAACACATTTAAGTATTCATTCTTTCCTTTAGCTCTCGAAATGTGGAATAACTTGCCGAACAATGTTGTCAATGCTGAATCAGTTGACGCATTTTTGCCACTGCTGGAATATTATATCGAATTACTGCACTAAGTCGCTCGTGTTTGGTGCGCAAAAAAATAAAAAAAAAAATAAGCGAGAACAATGCATCGCGCATGTATTTACACACTCTTCTGTTCAAACGAATTGTCCTTTCTCTTCTTTTGTTTTGTCTCTCTTCATATTAGCTTTCGCGCAGTGCATAACCTTTTATTACTGCATTCTTATCTTATCTTCAACATGTTTAAAATTCTGATATGCCCTCTGAAATATTCAGATGTATAGTCCATTTATTGCTTTATTGTTGTTGTCGTCTACGCTTACAATGTATCATGCTTTTTCCTTTGTTCTACGTTAACATGGAGTCCTTGTACCTCGTATGCCCTTTCCTGTATAGGTGTAAATAGACTTACAGTATTGAATAAATAAATAAATAAATAAAGGCGAAGCTTAAGCATTTCCCTTTTTTTTTTTTTCTGTGTATGCGATTTGGAACAACTTCACTGAGAAGCCATATTGAGGTTTCGTTGTTGCTCGCCGTTCAATTCTTCCATGTGCCTGATTCGCAGTGCACCATAAGAGCAATTAATTAATTTATGCTCATGAATAATTCTTCTTTTTGCGGACTTTCAGCAGATAAAACAAATAGCATTACGTTCGTGAATACGTGTAGCTATGATTAGGCGATATTCGGAGATCGGCACCCGAAACAGAAAATTCGTTTTGGTAATCTGAATAAATTTTTTTGCGTGAGCTGAGCTGAATACAGTCCTGCGATGCCGATGAGAAGATACATGACATTAACTCTACTCATATAATAAATGTGCAACTGTAAATCGGCCGTAACACCATAATCCGTGAGAAGCCAGAATGGCCAAATTTAGAAAAATTGATGAACATAGTAGCAGTAAGGTCGCCCGTAGGAATAATTTCAATTGAGAGACCACGATGTGCGCGCGTGGGCGCCTAACGTTAAAGCTAATTGCACAGAAACAAATGAAGACTGGTGAAGATAGACAAGTGAGATGAGAAAGGCCAAGTGTTATTTCGTTTAATTTTTTGGTTTCTATATATGATGTTCAGGAGATGTACCCTTTTAAAGGCTAACTGCAACAAAACTTCACTTTGGCTATAACCTTGCTACAAATGGGTAGTAATATACCAAACAGTGAAGCAATCTTGGCAAAGCCGCAGTGCTTTAATTGTGTAGTTTTCTTGGTGGCAGCCTTTAAACACCGCCTAAGCAGACGAAGGCGTGCACCTGGTGGTTGTCGCTATTACATAAGTCCAAGCAAGCCACCGCTGAAAGTTTTCAGCGCTCCGCGGGTAGCCGCGGCTGCCGCCTTATCTTGGAGGTTATGTCGAGGAGCCGTGCGTAATAGGTCATGCGTCATTTCCGGCGAGCGGTAAGGGCGGCATTCTTTACAGTTTCGGTATCGAAAGATGCTATTATTGCGAGCTTTTCATGATGCATTCGCTCTTAGTCCAAACGCCAAAATTTTGCACGGAGGCTTCTTGATATCTACACTGTCTTAAACTATAGGCTCCTCACGTGCTCCAAAATTTTGTAACAGTTGGCGTTTAAGTGGCGCCGGCTACACTTTTTCACGTAGATTTACGTCCAACGAAAGGCGACAGGAACGTAAAATCGCATAACACAAACTCAATCTTAAAGCCAACTATAGAGGTATTCACACACTGAGTAATAACCTCCGGCGAAGCGCACTAAAGACAGCACGAAACAAAACAGGCAGCATGAGTCACAGAAAGTCACATGAAGTCTGTCACAGAATCGCAGATAAAGTCAGGTCAAATAAAACACATACGTAATGTGAGCTTAGTATTAATGATAATAGAAAATCTACTTAATATATGCCGAGGGTATCACTCGCTTCCAGAAGAGAGAGAGAGAGAGAAGGGAAGACGGAAAGGCAGGGAGGTTAACCAGACTGAGTCTTCGCGGGCCACTGGCGCTTGCCTCTGCAATGAACATATTGATCATCGATGCAGGATCTTATTGATCACACATCAAGCATATTTCACTGTTTTGTCGTCGACATTCTAGTAGATGTATATCCTCATCCACGTGGCCACAAGTGTATTGTGGATTATCAGCGAGGCAAATGTCACACAGAAGTTGTTTTGTGAACGCAGTACTAAGCCGCAGACTGAACTATAACGTTTCTAAAGATCTCCTGGAATACAATGTGCAGGTCCAGAGGTTAACTCAAATGAGAAACATCCGATATACTACCCCACGTGGGGAAGACAGATGTAAAGGAAAGCCAGGAAAGAAATCACACGCGCAAAAGAAAGCGCGCAGTTGTCGGAGTCGTTCACTTAAGTCACATGAGCATATACAAAGCTCTCCTCTCGAATTTTTATATAGCGTCTTCATCGCCTTGACCGTATACACTGACACTGCAGGATATATTCGGTTCCCAAAGCAGCCGGGCGTCATGACGGGCTTGCACGATCCCGAGTATAGGTGACCGCTTCTGTGCGTTGTAGCTATAGGACAACGGCAAAGAACATACATGACGGTTTCCCCACTGCTCTGTACAGACGTCGCAGGCAGTATACTCTCGGTCATTCTGCTGCGGAAAACAAAGTATTTCGTAATACATCACGCCAAAGTCGGAAGAGAACAGATGCCTCCGGATAGTCCATAAAGGGCAACGAGTCGCACAGAATAGTGTAAAGTTTCGGAGACGGGCTGTGCCAGATACAAGGCGTGTTCCACATTTGCTGTGTGGCATCACGCCCGAGCACGCGAGGTTTCGTCGTTGAACTCGTTCTTAACAGCGGGACAGGTTGCTGCAAGCCATGTGCATGAGGACCTTCACCTAGCAACTACGTCGGCATGTTCTTTGCCGATGGTGCTATAGCGGCCTCGCGAATCACCGAAAAGTGACGTCGTGTCCTTGCTTGGCGACATGATGTACACGCTCTCGAATTTCCAGCACTATAGTTGGTCGTGTTGCCCCCGTCGTATAAAAAGGGTAGGCGACACTACGGAGATGTCGTAGAATAACTAAAGGCTTAGATCGTAATAACTAATAACTAATAACTTAAACTTAGATCGCATGTCATGTGGCACTGACACTCGCGATCGAGCTTGTCTACTCCGTATTCGGCTAAATGTCGCCAAAACAAAATATTTCCCATTCAAAATGAAACGGCTAAGATCGCCACCGGGACCTACGTACAACGTACGTGAAGACGTATCCATACTAATCTGCTCTTGCTGCTTGCAGCCTACCCATATAAAAAAATAAAATAAAAACATATAGCAGCTATATGGTTCGCACTGATTATACAAACACACATTGATGAGTTCGTATGTTCGGTGTTGTGGTGTGTCTTGTCTTTTGTATAAAGTAGCATGCTAGGCGTGACGTCACGCAATTATCTGCAGGACTCATTAAGGATAATTTCTCGCTCTCCACTTAGGGGAGGTTCCTGAAGAACCGAAGCGCGCTACGAAGAGCAGCATGCAAGCTCTGCAGCTGTATGTGGTCAAAAAGCAGAAAAGGCAGTAAATGTTCACCTGAGATATACTACACAAATATACACGCTTCGTAGTTACCTTGTAACACGTGATCGAATAGCAGCAGCAGACATGATGGCATTCGAAGAAACAAAACGAATAAAATAAAATTGCGTGAGGCACAAACATCTAAATCCGCTTTGAGACACCTACCGTCGACTTAGCTGTTTCGTTTACTCATCAGCCGTCTTATTAAGCTAGTGCATGTAGGCGACGTTACATCCAATGGGCCAGAAAACGAGCCACTCAAAAGGGCCCAACGCACAAAAAAAAAAAATTGGATCAGGGGAACATTTAACAGAAACTGTTTGGAGGGAACCGAAATGGATGGACAAAAAGAAAATATAAGGGCCCAGTGTGCTAACGTGAAAAATGCAAAATAAGGAAATATGTGCGCGAGCAGAAACTGACTGAAATATAGTTTCCGCCGCCACAACGTCAACTGAAGGAAAAGCCCTTAATTTTATAGATCTTTAATAACTATAGTGTGTTAGTTTTTGGCTGTTTTATTAGGATTCTTGAGTAACACGCGAACTCCAGTTAATGACTACAGACTTATGTTCTCCTCGGGAATAGTATGTCCGAAAAAAAAAATGCGGCAGACAAAATAAAAATTTTGCTACTGTTAGAATAAAGGGGGAGGGGGGCGCTTTTAATTTTTAAAACTTCTGAAAGTTTAATGGTACATTCCTTCAGCTTTCACAATGCTACAACTGTTTGGTATAGGCCAACTTTGCACACTTCATTTACCGATTTTTGTTGCTACCTCGGCCACAAAAGTGTGTGTGCGTGTGTTTAGATCTCATCATTTAGTAGAGTCACCTAACTTTGTTCCACAAAAGCTACATACTCTCTTGAGAGTGAAGTTCTTGTTCCAGTTTTGCGAACTTTGCGAACAGTTTAGCGAACATTTTACACCAAAGCTATTAGCCTCTAGCTGGTTGGAATTTTTCGGTCTGTGCTCACCCAAAAAAACTACCACAACCTAACAGCCGCGGTCACTCAGACACACCTAAAACGGCAGCTGGAAAAGGGGAATGTGTTTGAGTTTTCGCTTAACAGAACTGCGTTTTCTCGTATATTTGACTTACAATCCGATGCTATCATGTCTGCAGGTTGCATGTAAGTCGTGCTTTACGAATTTTCTTACATATTTTACTTTGACAAATTCAATTAGTTTAATAAGGCACTGGCGCTTGGTGGAGGGCCTAGAAGAATGAGGATGAATGTTGCACTTCACGTACGTCGCTTGTGGTGGTGGTGCTTGTGTAACGTACGTCTTCTAACCTCAGTTAGGGTTGTGGTACTTCAGCATCAGAGGTACGCGGGCGCCTTCGCCCGGCAGATCCACCTTCGGAGCTCTTGGGTGTTGGACATGGGAACCCACTTGGTCCCGCGCCCTTCCGAGCAAGGTGGCCCTCTTTGTGTGGCGAACCCCGAGCGGAAGCGCTTGTGTGGCTGAGTGGACTTCCCGGGAGCTTTCACCCCTAGTCTGCGACTGCCACCCTAGTGCCATAACCCCTGTATTGTACGCGCGTTTTGTACATAATTACGCGGAATACAAAAAGTAACCCGATGTCTCCAAGCGACGGCAAACAACATTACCTTGTTTCTGCTACCAAACCCGCCGTGGCTGCTTAGTGGAAATTTGGCGTGGCGCTGCTAAGCACGAGGTCGTGATATCAAATCCCGGCCACGGTGGTCGCATTTCGATAGGGGCGAAGTGCAAATACGCCCGTGTACTTAAATTGAGGTGCATGTTAAAGAATCCCAGGTGGTTAAAATCAACCCGAAGCCCCCACTACAGCGTGCCTCATAATCAGATGGTCGTGTTGGCACGAAAAGCTCCAGAACTCAATTTAAAACATTTGGATATGTTTAATGTTTTGCTCAAGTTACGTGGGACAACAGGCATATACAATGATGTACGCGCGAACGCGTTCAAACTCTTAATTTCAATAGATATGATGGCACGAAATAAACAACAATATAAAGGCACACGTGCAGCGGTCTACGCGTGTCAGTACTCGAGCAAGACACTTAAAGACGAATGCACGATTTTTTATTATTATTCTGACTGTTCCTTGATCGCGGGAGCGCGTTTCCTCAGACTATTGAAACTCTCATTCAGGTTCACATACGCACGAACATGTCTCAAATCGACCATCTTATTTATTTATTTATTTAGTGATTTACTTTCAGGGCCCGGAGGCACTACAGAAAGGAGTGGGGTAAACATAACAAATAATTTGTGCAAGGAACATTGGATTTAAGCGAAGGCATGTTGAATGGCGTTCTTGAAGTTAGTAGCGTCTGTGATGGCGGCGATCGCAGTGGGAAGATGGTTCCATTCCGTGCTTGTTCGAGGAATGAAAGAATCACTGTAAAGATTAGTCTTACATGACGGCACACCTACTTTAAAGCAATGATCTGATCGAGATGAAACGTAAAACGGCGGTGTAAGAAGCTGCTATTTTAATACAGGGTTAAAGGGGTAAATATAATGAAATAGCGAAAGGCGAGCGCATTTTCTACGGGATGAAAGATCGGGTAAGTTTAGGGTATTTTTCATTGCTGTAACACTGGAATGACGCGAGTAATTTGATCAAATGAATCTAGCTGCACGGTTTGTGCAGCTAGATACATTTTATCAAATTCGCCATCTTGCCATTGACTTAGATTGGTATTACTTACGCCAAAATATATGCTCCCTTAGTCCCCTTCATCGTGCATCAACGATCGCTTTTATAGATATTTCATGGCGACTCGTTAGCGCACCCTACATTGCTAAATTAAATTTCTAGCTACACTTGACTCTATGCTTCAGGGACATTTGTGGCAGCCCTGCACGCCTCTTTCAGGAGGCATTGTTAGCAGTTGGTCAATAACTGTCTCGTCAGCTTCTTGTACAGTTGAGTACAGTGCAGAACCTTGTTGAATGAAGCTCTCACTACCCTACACTTCCTGGCCTAACTGAATATTTCTTGCCTTCTGGTCCGCATTCTTGAAACCCACACTTCTGCCATGCGTGACATGCACTTCAATGCCATATACTCGCGAATCTATTTGCGACTGCTTTCGCTGTTCCCGGTATGCTCAGAGGCCACAACTTCTGCGGTAACCTAGTTTGGTTCAGAAATCAAATACTCCGAGAATGTTTTGCTTCCTCAGCAACAGAAACGAAGCTCCTGGTGCACCTGAAAGTGAAGGCGGCCGAAAATAAAAGCAAGGGTTATCAAGAGGCACATGGGAGTGTAGAAGTAACAGCGTTCAGGGTTTGAGGAAATAAAAAAAAAAACTGTCTCGCCATTTTGGCCCTACGAAAGTGGATGTCCAGCGAAGCTGTTGCAAAACGACCACTGGGTATGCAATGCTTAATTTATGGTCCGGATGCTTGTTTGCAGAGCTTGTTCTTTATTAAAACGTAAGCTGTTCTGTGTGTTCTATCGGTCATTTCAATGAATGCATGCACTGTTCGCTTCACTTTGCTGAGCACTTTTAGCCCCTGCCTTACGGCGAGTGAGCTACTGCATTTCTTTGCTTGCTTACGGGGTATGAGCCATTGTTGATGATGATACATGCTTGTTTTGAGCTTGTTCTTTATTGAAACGTACACTGTTCTGTACATTGTATACGTGATTCCAATGAATGTACACACTATTCGCTATACGCACATGCCGACGTAGTTGCTGAGTGTTTGCAGCCTCTACAATACGAGGGGGATGAGCCATTGCCTTTTTGCTTGCTTAGGGGGTATGAGCCATTGATGATGACGGTAATTTCTGCTCAGCGACGGACATGAAAACTGCTGACCACTAAGGGGCTAACAGCTTCGCTGTGAAGCGCTTTTGGTCCCCTCTAGTTTTCCTTATACGTGTGAAATAATACTATACTTTTCATTTCATAGTGTTTCCAAAGGTTGTCTTGGCGTTTCTTATTTCAACAACACTCGGTATTCACATCGAAACACTCATTTGTAAAAGAAATGGGTTACTGAATTTCCATGGAGTGCGAGATATCCATTGGAATAAAAAGATACTACGCACTACATCAATTTTCCCGTCATTCTTCGGCGTGCCGAGTTCTATGACAAATGCCGCGAACAGATTTTTGATTGCCTTTTCTGCTCATTCTAGCGGTAAGTAAACGGCTGGAAATTCCACCACGCGTTAGCGTACAGTTGAGCAGCATCAGGTCCTTGTTTTCCCGAGAGAGAGAGAGAAAAAAAAAAGAACAGGAAAGGCACGGATGTTAACCATAAAAAGTCCGGCTAGCTACCCTGCACGCGGGAAAAGCTGTTTAAACAGATGGGGAAAAAAATGCCGGCATAGAAACCGGAATTGCCGCAATAGGTCACTGCGAAGGCTGCGAGGACCAAATTGGTCTCGTGCAGCGAGCACGCAGGGCCTTCTGAGGCCGCCATTGGAGCCCTGGACAAAGGGCCCCATTAGCCAGTCAAGCATGTCCAAGCAGACCCTGACGGACTACCACAAAAGACCCTGTAAATTGAGGGCAATAAATGAATTTTTTGCTGCTGCTGCTGCTGCTGATAATGATGATGATGATGATCATTGCGAATGCGACCTGCTTGTTAGCACGTGCCGTGCTCACAGCGATTGAAACGCTATATTCGGACCGCATTGCCGCCGGCGCTTTTCGCGCTATTGGTGAGACCTGGGTGACCGCTGAGGAGTAGAATGCAGTCACAATGCGTCTCAAAGGCTCTCACTTTCGTGTCAGAGAAAAAATACGTCATCTCGCCGTCTCCGGCGGCCACAGATGGCGCAAAAAGTGCCGGCAGCCGCGCTCACCGACTATCGCGTTTCAATCAATGAGCGCATACCAGACAGCTGGGAACCGTCAATTGAAGTCTTCTCTGTATCTCTCTCTGTCTTTATTATGCGTTGTTTTTTTCAGTTCGTTCAATAAATTCAATTTCTTTATTTATTTGGTTTGAAGGTGGTAGGACAGCCTGTACACTTACACCTAAAGGATGTAATAGCTTTTTCTCTCTCTCTCTCTCTCTCTCTCTATAGCCGAATGTAACAATCGGGAAATCGTATCGTTCGCAGATTGCTCTAGCACAAAAACTTACGAGTTTATGGCAGGGTAAATCTCGGCGAGAAGATTGTACGTCTGGTAGGGCAGCCAGCACAGGGCGAAAGTGACGACCACGATCACCATCATCTTTATCACCTGCAGAGAAGAGAGGAGGTGCGCGGAGTTGAGAAACGAAAAAAAAAAGAACACAGAAGGGAGAGGGGATAACCCGGCACAGAAGTAGAATAAATAACAAGAAACGTTAAAAAAAAAAGTACTTTCAACGCCGCTTTCGCGGCTTACGTAATAGTTTAGAGCCGCCGTTAAGCAAACCCTCGCTGACTCGGCGCGGCGCACTTTACAGGCACTTTGGAAGGTCGAAGGAAAGGACGGTGCATTCGCACTGACTGCGGAGCGTATATATGCATTGTGCCGCATTGAGAAATAAAAATGTTAAAAATAACTGAAAACGACGCTATCAATTGTAACACGAGGCGGCCCGTCGACGATTCGTTCTTACGCCGGGTATAACCATAAAGTCGCCCCCCTTTTGTCGATGGCCACGTACACACAGTGCGTGAATTACACGTCGCGGTTTTTTTTTATTTCGCCCCTTTCGCGCCGTTTGTGCGGCGTTGGAGGCGCCTATTTCCGGCGCTTTTGTCGGCTGCTAGCGCGGCCTTCCTTCCCCCTCGCGCGGAAGTACGCCCTCGATCGAACGCGGGTCAAGCGGAAGCGAGGAAGCCGGAAAGAAAAAAGAAAGAAAGAAATTAAAGAGGAAAAAGAAAACGGCGGAGAGCGGACGGGCTGTGAGGCAAACGATAGGATGCCTCCTTATCCGTCCATCGCTGACACGAAAAACGTTTCACATCACATCTCTCAAACGGACTTCCGTATGCTATTGTTTTACGCAAAGACACAGGAGAGCTGATAGCGCTGTTTGTCTTTTGAGCTCGGGGAAGGTTAGGCGGCAGCCAATTCCACACGACGGTGAAAGTGGTAATCGCGTTCGGGCGCGAACCACAGTTTGGTGGTTCGGAACGCCTTGGCAAAGGGTTCCGGTTCGGGAAACCTCTGGGGCCGTCACCGCTCGCTTTCGACATCAGATATCCCAATGACCGTATCGGAAACGCCGACTGGCATATAAGGATTGATGTCTATGTGTTCCATCTGGCTTGCCGCAGGAGCGCACTTAGACAGCCTCAAGAGATGTTTAATGGTGATATTCGTTATCCCCAAAAGAAACATGCCAAATATGTCTCTTTGAAACAAAGTAAGAGCAACTATCGAAAGTGCTTCACTGATGTATTGGGAAAGTGAGTTTTTTTTTTCTTCTTTTTTAATAGTACAGCTCTGGGCGTAACTGTGAGGTCGCCCTTGTCGGACAATTCCCTTCTTACTGGCATTGCATTTCTTACTAGGAACGTGTAACTTTATAGTGGAGCTACCTGCCGTAGTGGCGTTGTGGCTTTGGTGTTTCACGCTAAGCCTGAGGGCCCAGAATCAAATCCCGGTCGCGGCGGCCGCGTTTCGATGGGGGCGAAACGCAAAGACACCCGTGTACCTTGCATTGGGTGAACGTTAAACAATCCCAGTTGGTGAAAATTAATACGAAGTTGATGCATTTTCTGTGACATAGTTACTAGCGCAAACAAGACCACGGAAAAAAGGTGGGACAGGACAGAGCGTTCTCTCACTTTTTTTTTACGTAGCCGTCTTGTTCGCGGTAGTAACTATGTCACAGAAAATGCATCCGCACCAACTAGCCCAATTATCTGCGCTAATTAAATTGGAGTCCCCCACAGCGGCGTGCCTGTTATTCGTACCGCGGTTGTGGCACGTAAAACGTCAAAATTTATTAAATTATTTATGTTAGGGCTGGGAAGTCTACCGATTAGTCTTCCGAGCGCTCGGTTGACACTTCAATCACGTTTGATTTTCTACCAACCCGGTGCGCTAGCCCAGTGGCAACGACATATGTCTACTGAGCTCGAGGTCGCTGGTTGGATCCCCGAGGCCGAGGCCGAATTTCGATGGGTTTGTAGTTCAAGAACTATGGTGCACCTAATGCAGGTAAAATCCAGGAGTTTAATTGATTTACTTCATTGCAAAGTTTTTCACCACAGTTAATCAGTTGCAGTCACACTAGCGAAATGCAACGATTCAGCAGCATCGGAATTTTGAGCCCAGATGTGCGAAAGTGTGCTTTTCGTGCTGGAGATATTAGGTATAAGCAGCAAGATATTGAGCGCAGTCATTATACCTTCGTTCTCCGGAAGCATTCTTACAGAGCGCCAGCAGGAAAAGAGTCAGCTTCCATTGCTAGGAAAGGAACGCGAGAAGGTAGCAGCTTTGAAACGCTTTCTTCCAGTGTCGATGACCTGACAGTGAGGACGACTGTCTGATGTAGGTCGCGCGAACCTCTGCTTCTTCAGACGCTCGGCATGTGTTGGAATTTTAGAAGGGGGGCGCTGAATTTCGGCACGCAACGCCGATGTAATTGCAGTACCAAAAAGAAACTCTCTAATTGAGGAACTGAGTCTTCGCGCAGACCGGATTTTTCACCCTTTGCCTCATGAGGTCTCTCTTTCCTCCTCTGTTTGCCTCCCTGACAGCATTTAGCGACTTCTTGTGTGCACGTGCTCACCGCCCCCTCAGGCTCCGGAAGGCCGCTAACCGCAACCGCTAACTTGACAAACAAAACGGGTATTGATAAAGAGAATCTGGCAGTAAATATTATTTTGAATGATTATTTTTGGGTAGAAATTGCAACTGCGCACTAGAAAGAGGGAGGGGGGAAAGAAGAAGATGAATTATGGGCAGGCAGGTTAACCAGCATTTTGCCCAGTTGGCTACCCTGCACTGGGGTAAGCGGGAAAGGGGAGGAAAAGATAGAAGGCGATTTATGCGAATGCCCGGGCACTTCGATTCGAGCATCAGTATTTTTTTTTTAATAATCGCTACTGAATGTGCGCCGCAAAATCCATTGGGCGCTCCATGCAATTTCATTCAGCAGTGCGCAATAAAGACCTTTCAGCAAGATTACATATTGAATACCAACGCGTTTTACCGCGCCTATTGTGGTCGGATATCTGAATAGTGCCCCTTGCCGCGGCAATTTGCGCCATATTCGCGCCACCTGATTACTGACTGGCTTCGTCTGCACAACATGGATGAGCGCCTTAATTATTTAACAACATTACGAGCCTAATTTTATTATTTTGATATTTAGCCCGTTGTGAGCGTTGTACGTGTAATGTTTCGTGCGCGCGATCTCCACCCCTTCGGCTAACCTAGCTGTGGAGCAGTGCAATAGCGCTATTGAAATAAATTTGTTAAGTATAAAGGGGAAGGGGTGGGGGTTACCAAGAAGCTGGCTAATGCATAGCAAACAGAAGGTTGTTGCTTAATAAAGGATGAGATCATGGGAAAATAGGCCCGTGTATCCCAATCATCAAATGTAAACTCCGGCGACTAGGTATGCAGTAAAAAGATAAACAAAGGAAAACAGGGCGTAAAATGCAATAATAAAAAATAGTGGGAGAAAAGAGCATCACCTAAATTAAGAGTAACGTGCTATAGGTACAATATACATAATCAGAGCGTGATGTATCAGCGACATGCGAACGTCCAGTAAACTCACGTGACCAAAACAGTAAGGGTTTCCAAGGGCAATATTGGGAGTCTGCTTGACAGTGTCAGTTTCTTTCTTTCTTTCTTTCTTTCTATAACGTTTTGCTTGTGATGAATGTCCACTTGTGTACAAGTTTAGGTGTAAGGATCTTTTTATGCACGACAACGTGGGTCCATTGTTCATGGGCTGCGCCATTCATGGAAGAAGAGTGTAGGATGGTGTTGGTGGGCACGTTTATGCTTGATTCCCGGTTGGCTCTCGCCGCCTCCATTCCTTTCGCTGCTGATTATGCCGCTGCCTCTGGCAACTAGTACACTCAAAATTAAAGGTGTTAACCATAAATAACAAGAAACGTGACACACACGCTTTTAGGAGCAGCCTTTTGAGCTTTTTAGAGCGCAGACCTTAGGCCCTCGTTCCTGCGGCGAGCGTCGGCGTTGTCCCTCATAACCGAGCGAATGAGCACAGCAGAAGATGAAAGCGAATGCGGCGCCCAGAGGGAGATGAAAGAAGAGAGAGCGAGGAAGAAAGCGGAGGAGGCTACAGTGAAAGCATGAAGTGGAAAGCGGAGGAGGAAAGTATGGCCAAAGAGTAATGAGGAAATCAGAGAGAGAGATGAAAGGAAGGCAGGGATGTTAACCACTCAAGAGTCCGGTTGGCTATCCTGCCCTGGGAGAAGGGATAAAGGGTATAGAAAGAAGGCAGAGAAAAAGAGAGACGAGACGCCCACGAACAGCACTACAGAATCAAAAGCGCTCACACAAGCCAGACATTCTCAGAAAGCGCAAAAGTGCCTTTAGTGCCTTCTGAGCTGATGATTGGTGGGAGCGTTGTTCTAGTATTGTCCGTTTACCCAGAAGACGCTCATCCAGTTTCCTGAATGCGTAGACATAGGAAAGCAGAGTACCGCACGAGGCTACATGATCGCGCCAAGTATTGGTAATCTGATCGTATGCGCGACGTGAATTTTGTAGTACTTTCTGGAAGCCAAGTGGGCACCAACGATTGCACTGGAACCTTCGACGAGTCATGCATAAAAGCCGACGACTTGATCCGCAGATCAGATTTTCGACGATCGCTGACTCTGCTCTCCGCTATTGTTCTGCTTGAGTGTTACATGTTTTGCAACGCTTCGCTCCGTTTGCAACGTGCCGCACGAGGCAGATTGTCCGCGCCGGCCATTATACCACGAAATGAAAACACGTATAAAGCTGTGTTCAAATTTAGCATTAAGGAGTATCGTATTCATCCGTGATGTTTTTTTTTCTGGCGGCTTCTTCTGTTTCGTTTATGAGGAAACAACGACGATGATAGCTTTTTGCGGATTATGAACAGACAAGTCGGCAAGCAACAGAGACCATAATAGATAGGGCTGCTACTTTGTATATATTTCCTGCGAACGAAGGACGACTTGTGACCTTCACTGAACATCGCAGCATGGCTACCTTCAAAAAACTGCATTTTTTTAAATATGCACGGATATATTTTTTCTTTTTGTCTTCTTTCTTTTTGCAGTTCCGGCCGTTTTCGTGGTCGATGATCGGACTCGGCAAGAAATGCGTTCGTTCGTATGCTCTCTCTCTCTCTCCTTCGCTATCTCACACATTTGCTCTCTTCCTGGCTCTCGCTCTCTCGCTGTCTCTGTTTCAAATGTTTCAGCTTGCTCTTCCTTCGTTGGTTCGTTCGCGCTATTCGCTTACATTGACAATCATTGTCTTTGGTTTCCGCACAATATTTTTTTTAACTGAAATCTTTTGTTTTTCTACACACGCTTGGATGTACCGACTTACTTTCCTGACAACTGCAAGCTTTCCCCACTGGAAATAACCAATAGGAACACAGACATGCGCGTGTGAATTCCGAAATTGTTGAATATGCATTGTCTGAACATTGACAAGGGTACTTCAAATAGTATTTGCAGGTCGTGAAGTTAGTGAGCATAACTCTCAGACAACGTTGTCTGACTTTTTTTTTTTAGTGTAACGCCCTTCCGTTAGCCTCCGCACATAAGTTGGATGATAATTTTCGCTATCGCATCGTTCCCTAACGAAGCGGCACTTGAAAATTTTGCTAGTGGGAGTGGAAAGGCAACTTCTGAATGATTTTGGGATGACCTGTATATGTACTGCACGCAAATAACGCGACCGAGAATAAAAGCGAAGAGGGACTTTCGGTTTCTCAGAAACATAAAAAAATTATTATAGCACCAACTGATGCCCCAAAGAAACAGGGAACTACGTATAGAAGCGGATGCCCACAGGGCTTTATTCATCGTTACTGCGAACTGTCTTCGAAAAGGGCAAGTGATGAAGTCTTTGTCGCAGTTGGCGAGAACGGCATCGTCCTCCGTGACACCCACCAAGGTTAGTGTACAGGCAGCACTTCAGAAGTGCCCGCGACACAATCAAACACGGCAAAGCCTTTCGGTTATCCACCGTGTGACTTCAAAGACCACTCGCTTGACGCACCTGCACAACAGTTCTGATCGTATTACTCAAGGTTGCGATGAATAGCCCTTAGCCACATTGATGCGGCATTGTCAACGTTCTAAATAAGAAAAGCGGCGTGAAATCCACCGCGGCAACTCCCAACTCGCCGCCATTGCGCAAAGTGGCTACAGACAGGGAGAGCACGCAATGTTACGAGCCCGAATATAACGGGAGGCGCACTCTGAGAACCAACTTCTCGAGAAAAAAAAAATGCTCGCGCTATATTCGTGCAACTACGGTATGATGCGAGCCATGACTGCGTCACGCACCTTCTCATATAATATGTGCACCTAAAAATCATGAGCCATTCCACTCAGCGAAGGTAGATGACCAACGAAGTTGTGTAGCGCACGACAAAGAGATGACACAGAATTTTGAACAAAGGTACTAACACATTTATTGTCTTGACCGGCGGTCGTCGTAATGAAAGGCACGCACACACATTTATTTTTATACATTCGCGATCATTCGTGTTATGCATTCGTTATACACTTTCGTTAATACATTCGTGTTTTCATTTCGCGATATATCGAGGCAAAGAATTTGAGGCCGAAATCACCGCACGGAATGGCACTGGGGCAGTGCCGTCAGCGCCTTCGCAGACGCAGGGGCAGTGTGGGGACGCTAGCAGGATGAGCGGCATCGGAGCCAGCTGTGGAAGAAGCCGACGAAGTCGCGAGCAGTGGCACGAAAGCGAGGGGCAGTGTGCCAATGCTGGCATGATGAGCGGCACCGGAGCCATCTAACGAAGAGTACGGCGACGAACGCGCGAGCAGTGGCACGAGCCATTGCTGATGATGATAGTTGTTGCTCGCACACGAAAATTTCGCGGACCCCCGGAACCCTAGCCATAAACAGCTTTGCTGTAGTACGTCGCAAATGTCATTGCATGTTTTAGCTTTGGGGAAACAGCGGGCGTGACAGATATACTGATCCCGCAAGTAGTGGCTGTCTCCGTATCGCGGAGATTGTGTATTGCAGAAATAGTCACTGATGCCCTCAAAGTGTAACAGATTCCCTTCTTCCTCGATTTCCTGTAGATAAATATAACCGCGGATCATTGCGGGTCAAGAGTCCCATCCTTCAGTTCTCAATACTAAATTAAAGAAATTCTGCGCTTTAGAGCGCAGCGCTTAAGTGCCCGTTCCTACGGCGAGCGTCGGCGTAACCGATCGAACGAGCACACCGAAGGATGAAAGAGCGAACGCGGAGCGCAGCGAGGGATGAAAGACGCGAGGAGGAAAGCGGAGGAGGAGGGTATGGCTAAACGCATGAGAAGAAAAGCGTAGTGCGGTGACGATGGCTACGAGATGGCGCCAGAGTAGTGCACGTCGTCTGGGAAGTCTGTCTGCGGCTGCTGCTGTGAATCGCGCCCACACGTCACCCACGCGTTCCCTCGCGATCTACAGATTAGCGAGGCAGTCGCGCCACACTTCGCTCCGTTTGCAACGTGTTGCGCGAGACAGATTGTCCGCGCCAGCTAGTATATCGCGAAATGAAAACACGTATAAAGCTGCGCTCAAATTTCGCGTTAGGGAGTATCGTAATCGTTGGTAAATTTTTAGCCAGCGGGTGTGCTCTAGAATATGGATGCTCCTTCATTCTTTACAATATAATTTCCGGCGTCTGATTATAGCCGTAACTTGAGAGAACATTCTTCCTTAAAGCATAAAAAATGGCTGAAGGCTTAGCTTGGTTAAGCCTGGAAGATTGCGAAAGCGATACCCTTGGCTGCGCCTTGGTTCGGCTGATGGTGTGGACATGGTTGCCCTTTGTTAAACTTATGGCTATACATCATCCGACATAGCGCAAGGCAGCGCGCCGACAACTGCGAGGAGCCGAGTTGTAGCCCCATTTATCCTCCTAGCGTGACGTCACACCAGCGAGCGCCCTCTCACGGTAGCGCCGCAGCAGCGGCGCGCAAGGCTTCGCCTCCACCATCGATGCCGCGAGCTGGGGCCCCGTCTCTCGGTCTGGCGTGATGGATGGATGGATGGATGGATGGATGTTATGAGCGTCCCCTTTGGAACGGGGCGGTGGGTTGCGCCACCAAGCTCTTGCTACTATGCTGCCTAATATCCTACCTAGGTTAACCAATGAAAAAAGAAAAAAAAAACGCTATGAACTACCGCGTCCAAACTTTCTGATCCCCTATTGCAAATTGTGCTTTTGTACGTCTCCGTCTTTTGTCGTTTCCCTACTTTTCTTCCACCAATCCTCCAATCGCCTCTTACTAATGTCTATTGCGGACCTGTTTGCTTTACCACTGCTCCCGCTGAACCCAAGGGCTTCAAGGAGGCCATGGTGGTGCCTAAATCGACCGCTGGGTAGACGTCTTCACAGTCTAATAAAATATGCTCCGTCGTTTCCCTAGCTTTACCGCAGCAAGCACATGCTTCCTCTTCCTTCTTATATATCGCTTTCTAAGGCATCCCGATCTCGCTTCGAAAAGTAATGAGCTTCCCTTTGAGTTATCATAAATGGTTTCTTTCCTGATTTCGTTTTTTCCTCTTAAGTAGTTACTCATGGCAGGTTTCTTTTCCATTGCCGCCACCTATGAGATTAATTCAGCCTCTCTGACTTTTCGCTTGACCTTCCTTGTTGCTGTGTTGCCCACCCCACAGGCCGCATACTTGCTGGTAAGCTTCCTAGTTCTTTTCCTCCACTGTGAATCAATGTTTTGCCTGTACAGATACCTGAACACTCTCCCAGCCCATTTACTTTCTTCCATATTCCTCAGCCGTTCTTCATACTCAATTTTACTGCGAGCGTCCCTCACTTCAAAGCTAGTCCAGCCCATATCCCCCTGCACAGCTTCATTTGTAGTCTTCCCGTGAGCGCCCAATGCGAGGCGACCCACCGACCTTTGGTTCCCGTCGAGTCCTGATTGTACCCCTGATTTAAAGCAAACAACCGCATTTCCAAAAGTAAGTCCTGGAACCATTACCCCTTTCCACATACCTCGGAGGACCTCGTACCTATTGCATCCCCATAGCGCTCTGTGCTTCATTATGGCTGCATTTCTCTTCCCCTTGACTGTTGTGGTTTTTTCCTGTGTTTCCATATATCCATTGCCTTCGTTTATCCATATACCAAGGTATTTATATTCTGTTACCCGAGGTATTTCTTGGCCCTGTATCTCCACTGTCTGTTCACTGTTTTCATTGAATACCATAACACCTGATTTTCTAACACTAAATTTCAAACCGAAATTGTTGCCTTCCTGTCCACAGATATTAGCCAGACGTTGCAAATCGCTTTGCTTGTTAGCGAGCAACACAATGTCGTCCGCATAAAATAAACCTGGGAGTTGCAGCTCTATTACTGTACCTGCCTGTTTGTATGAGAGATTAAACCCGATATTACTTCCTTCCAGCGCCCTCTCCATCCTCACCATGTACATCATAAACAGCAGCGGGGATAAAGGGCACTCTTGCCTCAGTCCCTTGTTGATATGAACTTTCTCCGCGCTCCTCATCCCTTCCCATTCAACGCAAACGGTATTTTCTAGGTAAATCTCTCTCAAAAGCTGTATACAATCGTTACCTAAGCCTTCCCCTTCCAGAATATCCCACAAAATGTTGCGGTCTACGTTGTCGTAGGCTCCTGTAATGTCTAAAAAGGCCACATACAACGGTCTGCTTTCTGCTTTTGATATTTCAATACACTGAGTAAGAACAAACAAGTTATCGTCCAAATGCCTACCTATTCTGAAGCCATTCTGAAGCTCTCCCAAAATGCCATTATTCTCTGTCCATGCTTGAAGCTTTAATTTGATTGCCTGCATTGCTAGCCTGTATATTACCGATGTAATGGTCAACGGTCTATACGAGTGAATTCTGTCTTTCTCCCCCTTACCTTTATAAATTAAATTCATTCTACTTTGTCGCCAACTGTCTGGTATCCGTCTATCTTTTGAAGTTTTTTTCACTGCTTTCACCAGAGCTTCCTTACTTTTTGGTCCTAGTTCATTTATCAGCTTAACGGGAACCTAAGCGCACAGCCCTGTGGCTGTGCGCTTAGGAATTTTCTCTTCCGCTTTCTTCCAGTTTAAATTTGTCAGAACCAGCTCCTTTTCCTGGGTCTCTTTCATGCTCTTTTTTTCCTGAAATACAACCTCGTCATATCCTTGGAAAGATTCGGCTGTTATTTTTCGGATGTAATTTATTGCCGCTTCTCCTTCCAGTCTGCTTTCATCTTCGTCTAGGATATGTTGTTGTATTGTTGTTGACTTCCTGCCTAATAATTTTATGTGGTTCCAAAATATTCTAGGTGCGGCCTTCTTTTTCTCACGTATTTCTGACAACCAACGTTCACTTTCACCTTTTAATTTTGCTTGCACCAGTATTTGAACCATAGACTTTTTCTCCCGGTATATTTCCCATTTACTAGTTACTTCATCCTGTGACCACTGAGCCTTCTTCGCCTGCCTGTGCTCTCGAGATGCTTTCTGTCGTTCGGCGATCGCTTCTCGTATCTCCTTGTTCCACCAGCTTTTTGGTTTCTTTTTTCCTTTCCAACGAACATGTTGTTTCTCTTTCCGTATTTCTGTCGTTATTACCCTTAGAAGCTCACCATATTCCCACTCTTTACTTGGCCATTTGCCAAGTTCTTCCTCAACTCTAGTGATTGTATTTGCTATTTGTTTAGCGTTCAACTTTGGACTGGCCATTTTGCTCTCCTTGCTCTCTTTCCCAACTACATATCCCATTTTCAATATGATGCGTTTATGGTCACTCCCTATGCTGTTAAATCCTTCCTCATCGATGACCATTTCTCTCAACTTATCATGAATACCTTCTGTCATCAGACAGTAATCAATGGTTGATTGCCGGTTTCCCACTGCCCACGTGACCTGTCCTTCACACTTAGGCCCTGTATTCACGATCACTAGGTTATGTTGCTCACAAAGGTCCAGCATTGATTTCCCGTTATTGTCGGTATAGCCATCTAAATCCTGTATGTGGGCATTCATGTCACCTAATAGGACAATTTCAGCACCACTCCCGAAACCCTTAATATCAGCGCTTATACATTCCACTAACTCTTTATTCTTCCCTGTGCAATTTTTTCCGGTCCACAAATACGTGACACCCAGCCAAGTTTCTTTCCCACTCATTGTACCTGATAACCAAAGCTGCTCTTGACATTGTGAATTTACTCTTTTCCATTTGGCTCCCTGATGGATGAGCGTTCCGATTCCCCCTCCCTTTCTTTCCGACTTAATTCTTTCCGACTTAGTTTCCGACGTCACACCAGCGAGCGCCCTCTCTCGGTAGCGCCGCCGCAGCGGCGCGCAAGGCTTCGCCTCCACTATCGATGCCGCGAGCTGGGGCCCCGTCTCTCGCTCTGGCGTGACGTCACATGGTCACGTGACGCGCAGCTGTGTAAGGAGGCGCCACGACCACCGATGGGCCGAAAGTGCGAGCAGTATTGCTTTCGCAATAAAAAACTGGGAGGACGCTTAAGCTTCGTCTTTAAAAGTGGAACGCGATAGCGTTCAATGACCCCTTACTGCTTTCCATGCTTCCCGGCAACTGTAGCTTATTTAACCGTAACTTTTACTGGGAAACGCTGCCTCCTGTTATCTCCTGTTATTGTTTCGCACTTTTAATATTGCTGTCTGAGAAGAGCTATCATAAAGGACATGCGCTCGTGGTGACATTTTCTATTAGATTTTTTTGTGGGCTGCCGTTCTCAAACTTCCGAGAAATAACTTTGTAAAGAATGAAAGACAAGGTATGTGCAACTTTGGTGGTAGAGAAGTGATTGGGTATGTGTGGTTAGGAATTTGGTTCGAAATTGTTTTTGCCGAAGCGACGTCCAACGCTGACGCGGGAACGTCTCCCTGCATGTGCTACAACACCGAACGCTAGCGAGGACGCGGATGGACGCCATCGCGGCCTCCCCGAAGTCTCGGCCGGTCCGTCGAGGATCACGCCGGTTGCCAAGACAACGACCGCGCTTGGGCACAGTGGAACAAGTACTGGGGTGAATGAGAGACGCACGCGCTCGCAACAGCGTCTGAAGAAGCCAAGAGAATGCTCTCTTCAGAGAGCTACACGTCATCAGAACCAATGGCGACAGCCTCCAAGAAATGCAAGAAAATGCCACGAGACACCACTACCATGGACGTTGTCTCCGATTCGGAGACGTACTAACAATGGTGCCTTACACTGCTTCTGCTGCCCGTAAGGGCTGCTTTTCCTCTACTCCCCGCTGCGAAGCTTAGGCAGCGTTGACGGAACGGTGTTTGGCGCAGACATCGCGTTCCCGTCCCTGTGCGAGCGTCTGCAACCTCGGTATTTGAGTAATCAGCTTGCTTCCGGCTAACTTGTGTGAAGAACATGAGCAGTGCCCGTTTCGCGTTCGCTGCTGTGATACTCCTATGTCATTGCTGACTTTGCTGTGTTCTGGCTGTTGCACTGATGTAGGACGCCGATTCATTTCGCAACTAGCTTGTGGTAAGCCATTTGTCTTAGTCTATTTCTGTACGCAACTAACTAACCGTGTATTTGCACATAATGACATTTAACGCACAAGGATTTCGTAGCAGAGATAAGCAGAGAGAAGTAATTCATTTCGCCCGCGAGAAAAAAGTCGACCTCCTCTTTCTTCAGGAGTGTAACTTGAGAAACAAGCAGGAAGTTAAAGGATTTTGTGATGAATTTTCTGTTAAAGCTTGTTTTTCATATTGTCACGGGTTAGTGACGGTGAAGAAAGCAGCAATACGGTGAAATACAAAACTAACTTTTATTGGGCGAACCTGTGCCCACAAAAGCAGGCTACACTTATAGCACAACGATAGCGGCGAACACGGTCGGCGATCGTCGGAAATCTGATCAGCGGGTCAAGCGCGTCGGCTTTTAAAGAACAGTCGTCGAATGTTCCAGACTAATCGTTCGGACTCGCGTGCCTTCCACTAAGTTCTACACCATTCGCGTCAGGTGATGAAATCAGATAACATAAGGTTCGGCGACAACAGACAGCGGATAGAAACATGGATAACTTTCCAGAAACTCCGGGACATGCAGGCGCGTCCCACGCTGTGCGATTACATTTGTTAGGTGGCGAAACGTGGTTGCTCGACAAAGATAAGTACACGTGTCAATACCCCCCCTCTTAAAAAGCATTGTCCCGATGCTACAAATATAAGAGAGTGAAACACAAAAGGACACTTATTAAACATAAGTAACAAAACAACGAAAAGAAACAAAGTCCAAAAGTCAGTTACGCGAAGCCTCAAAATTCATTAACGCTGGTAGTACAGCTTGAGTCGCACAACGTGGACTATTTCAGGTCGTGAGCGGCGCCGCTGTGATAGCGAAATGCCGTCTAGCACGACCTCATAGTTCAGTGCGCCAATACGTCGGATGATATTGTACGGTCCGAAATAGCGACGCAAAAGCTTCTCGCTCAGTCCTCGTCGGCGTATAGGGGTCCAAACCCAACACGGTCACCGGGCTTGTACTCGACGAAGCGTCGTCGGAGGTTTTAGTGTCGGCTGTCGGTCCTCTGCTGGTTCTTGATTCGCAGGCGGGCGAGCTGTCGGGCTTCTTCGGCGCGCTGGAGATAGGTAGCGACGTCAAGATTTTCCTCGTCAGTGACGTGCGGCAGCATGGCGTCGGGCGTCGTCGTCGGTTTCCTGCCGTAAACCAGCTTAAATGGCGTGATCTGTGTTGTTTCTTCCACCGCCGTGTTATAAGCGAATGTTACGTACGGCAGGACCGCATCCCACGTCTTGTGCTCGACGTCGACATACATTGCTAGCATGTCGGCGAGGGTCTTGTTCAGGCGCTCCGTGAGACCATTCGTCTGCGGATGGTAGGCAGTTGTCCTCCTGTGACTTGTCTGGCTGTATTGCAGAATGGCTTGCGTGAGGTCTGCTGTAAAAGCCGTTCCTCTGTCGGTGATGAGGACTTCTGGAGCACCATGATGCAGCAGGATGTTCTCGACGAAAAATTTCGCCACTTCGGCTGCGCTGCCTTTCGGTAGAGCTTTAGTTTCAGCGAAGCGGCTGAGATAGTCCGTCGCCACGACGATCCACTTATTTCCGGATCTTGATGTCGGAAACGGTCCTAACAAGTCCATCCCGATCTGCTGAAAAGGTCGGTAAGGAGGCTTGATCGGCTGTAGTAATCCCGCTGGCCTTGTCGGTGGTGTCTTGCGTCGCTGACAGTCTCGGCATGTCTTGACGTAACGGGCGACATCGGCGGTTAGGTGCGGCCAGTAATACCTGTCTTGTATCCTCGATAGCGTCCGGGAGAAACCGAGGTGCCCAGCGGTCGGATCGTCATGTAGGGCGTGCAGTGCTTCTGGACGCAGCGCCGATGGAACAACAAGAAGGTAGTTGGCGCGGACTGGTGAGAAGTTCTTCTTCACGAGTAGGTTGTTTTGAAGCGTGAACGAAGATAATCCACGCTTAAATGCCCTAGGGACAACGTCGGTGTGCCCTTCCAAATACTCGACTAGGGCTTTTAGCTCCGGGTCCCCTCGTTGTTGTTCGGCGAAGTCTTCCGCGCTTATTATGCCAAGGAAGGCGTCGTCATCCTCGTCATCTTGCGGCGGTGGGTCAATGGGGGCGCGTGATAGGCAATCGGCATCTGAGTGTTTTCGTCCGGACTTGTATGTTACAGTGATGCCGTATTCTTGTAGTCTGAGGCTCCACCGCGCCAGCCGTCCTGAAGGGTGCTTTAAGTTAGCTAGCCAACACAACGCGTGATGGTCGCTGACCACTTTGAATGGCCTGCCATAGAGGTAAGGGCGAAATTTCGCTGTAGCCCAAACGATGGCGAGGCATTCCTTTTCGGTTGTAGAATAATTGCCTTCCGCTTTTGACAACGACCGGCTAGCGTAAGCTATCACGTGTTCATGTCCATCTTTTCTCTGGACTAGGACGGCACCGAGGCCTAGGCTACTGGCGTCAGTGTGTATTTCGGTATCGGCGTGCTCGTCGAAGTGCGCGAGTACGGGCGGCGACTGCATGCGTCGTTTGAGTTCTTGAAATGCGTCGGCCTGCGGCGTTTCCCACTTGAACTCGACGTCACATTTAGTTAGCTTTGTCAGCGGCTCAGCGATGCGTGAAAAGTCCTTGACAAATCGCCTGTAGTAGGCACACATGCCAAGAAATCTACGCACTGCCTTCTTGTCGATGGGCTGCGGGAACTTTGCAATGGCAGCTGTCTTCTGCGGGTCGGGGCGGACTCCAGACTTGCTGATGACGTGGCCTAGGAACGGAAGCTCATCGTAAGCGAAGCGGCACTTTTCTGGCTTCAGAGTAAGCCCTGATGACTTGATGGCCTCTAGTACTGTCGCAAGCCGCCTCAGGTGATCGTCGAAATTTCCGGCGAAGACGACGACGTCATCCAAGTAAACGAGACAGGTCTGCCACTTCAATCCTGCTAAAACCGTGTCCATCACGCGCTGGAACGGTTCAGGCGCCGAGCACAGTCCGAATGGCATAACCTTGAACTCGTAGAGGCCATCTGTGGTGATGAAGGCCGTCTCTTCGCGATCTCTTTCGTCGACTTCTATTTGCCAATAGCCAGACTTGAGGTCCATTGACGAGAAGTATTTAGCGTTGCAGAGCCGATCCAATGCGTCGTCTATCCGTGGGAGGGGGTATACGTCCTTCTTCGTGATCTTGTTCAGACGACGATAATCGACGCAGAAACGTAGAGTTCCGTCCTTTTTCTTCACCAGGACAGCAGGGGATGCCCACGGGCTTTTCGACGGCTGGATGATGTCATCGCGCAGTATTTCGTCGACTTGTTCTCTTGTAGCTTTACGTTCTCGCGGCGAAACTCGGTAAGGGCTCTGGCGGAGTGGTCGAGCGCACTCCTCGGTGATGATGCGATGCTTGGCGACTGGTGTTTGTCGAATCCTCGATGACGTCGAAAAACAGCCTTTGTATCGTCGGAGCAGACTTCTCAGCTGCTGTTGCTTAATCACGGGGAGACTTGGATTAATGTCGTAGTCTGGTTCGGGAACCATGGTCGTCGGGGTAGATGCGGCGGAATCCGAGAGGACAAACGCGTTACTGGTTTCCAGAATTTCCTCGATGTACGCGATCGTCGTGCCCTTGTTGATGTGCTTGAACTCCCGGCTGAAGTTTGTCAGCAACACTTCGGTTTTCCCTCCATGCAGTCGAGCGATCCCTCTTGCGACGCAAATTTCACGGTCTAGCAGCAGACGTTGGTCGCCTTCGATGACGCCTTCTACGTCAGCGGGTGTTTCGGTGCTGACCGAAATAACAATGCTGGAGCGAGGCGGGATGCTTACTTGATCTTCGAGCACACTCAAGGCATGGTGACTACGAGGGCTCTCCGGCGGCATTGCTTTATCTTCCGACAGCGTTATTGACTTCGACTTCAGGTTGATGATTGCGCCGTGTTGGTCCAGGAAGTCCATACCGAGAATGACGTCTCGTGAACACTGTTGGAGGATGACGAAGGTGGCAGGGTAAGTCCGGTGATTAATGGTTATTCTTGCCGTGCAGATCCCAGTCGGCGTGATGAGGTGTCCTCCAGCGGTGCGAATTTGAGGGCCTTCCCATGCGGTCTTAAATTTCTTCAACTGGGCGGCGATATGTCCACTCATTACGGAGTAATCAGCCCCTGTGTCCACTAAGGCGGTAACTGCGTGGCCGTCGAGAAGCACGTCGAGGTCGGTTGTTCTTTGTCTGGCATTGCAGTTAGGTCTTGGCGTTGGATCACGGCTGCGTCGTGTTGAACTGAAGTTGGAACGTCGCGTCGTCAAGTCGTCTTTCGTCGGTGTAGTCTTGGCTTCCTGACTTCGACGGGACGGCGGCGTGTCGTTATTATGTCGTCGAGATGCACTCTTCGTCGGCGGCGGAGGATCTTCGTCAGTTCGACGAACAGCAACCGCACCTCCATCGGTTGCTGCTTTTAGTTTTCCGGATATGGGCTCGCAGAGCGGCCCCGGGCTGGGCCGGTGTAGCGACAGGTAGCGGCCTGGTGACGGCGAACGGGACGGTCGTCGAGGGTTCCACTGAGTGGCGGCGAGGTAGTCGGCGATGTCACGAGGGCGTTCACCTTCCCGAGGGCGCGGCGAACCCTCGCAATCCCAGGTCGCGGTATGGGCATCGGCGGTACACATGGCCGGCTTCGCCGCAGTGGTAGCAGAGCGGGCGGTGGTCGGGGGCTCGCCAAATGTCCGTCTTCCTCGCGTAGCTGCGCTGGGCGACGGGTGGGTGTGCTGGCGGCGGTGGCGGTGGACGACGGAATTGCGGCGTTACAGGGCCCTGGCGTTGTCGCGGAGGGGGAGCTTGACGGCGGGCGACGGCGGCGTAGGTCATAGCTTCCGGCTGAGGTTGCGGTGATCGTGGTTGCACCTCAGGGACTCCAAGCGATCGCTGAACCTCTTCTTTGACGATTTCAGCGATTGGATCCACTTGGGACTGCGACCTTGGGTAGAACTTCTGCAGCTCCTCCCGTACGACCGCTCTGATAGTCTCGCGTACATCGTCGATAGCCAGTGATTGAACACCGGCGTAGTTTGTAGAGTTCGTGCGGCGATCGAATTGCCGGTTTCGGATCTCGAGTGTCTTCTCAATGTTCGTCGCCTCACGAAGAAACTCTTCGACGGTCTTCGGTGGGCTTCTTACCATTCCGGCGAAAAGTTCCACCTTTACACCACGCATCAGTAGGCGGACTTTCTTATCCTCGGCCATATCCGGGTCGGCGTGGCGGAACAAACGGCTCATTTCTTCTGTAAAGATGGCAACGTTCTCGTTTGGTAGCTGCACTCGGGTTTCCAGCATAGCTACGGCCCTTTCCTTGCGCATGACGCTTGTAAAGGTGCGCAGGACGCCGCTACGGAACAAGTCCCACGTTGTCAAGGTCGACTCCCTGTTCTCAAACCACGTTCTGGCGGCGTCTTCTAAGGCGAAGTAGACATGCCGCAGCTTGTCGTCGGAGTCCCAGTTGTTGAATGTCGCGATTCGTTCGTAGGTCTCCAGCCATGATTCCGGGTCTTCAGTCGCTGCTCCATGGAAGGTTGGTGGGTCCCGAGGTTGTTGTAGGATAACGGGGGACGCTGGGGCAGCCATTGGGGTTGTCTTGACCACGATCTTCTTTGCCGTCTCAGGTAGAAGTCCGTGCTCTGGGGGCAGTCCTTGCAGTCTGCGGCTAGCACGCTGGTCTTGGGCGATGTTGGTTCTGTCCTCGGGCTTCGGGCTTGGATCGCGGCTTTGTGGGAGCGTTCGGTACATGAACGCACAAGCACCTCCACCAGATGTCACGTGGTAGTGACGGTGAAGAAAGCAGCAATACGGTGAAATACAAAACTAACTTTTATTGGGCGAACCTGTGCCCACAAAAACAGGCTACACTTATAGCACAACGATAGCGGCGAACACGGTCGGCGATCGTCGGAAATCTGATCAGCGGGTCAAGCGCGTCGGCTTTTAAAGAACAGTCGACGAATGTTCCAGGCTAATCATTCGGACCCGCGTGCCTTCCGCTAAGTTCTACACCATTCGCGTCAGGTGATGAAATCAGATAACATAAGGTTCGGCGACAACAGACAGCGGATAGAAGCATGGATAACTTCCAGAAACTTCGGATACATGCAGGCGCGTCCCACGCTGTGCGATTACATTTGTTAGGTGGCGAAACGTGGTTGCACGACAAAGATAAGTACACGTGTCAATATAGCCCCAGGAGATGTCGTGGTGTAGGAGTGGTGGTTTTTCGTAGGGTGCTTCTACAAGGAAGTCACCGCCTTTTTGACTTGCAAGGTCGTGTAATAGCTTTTGATTTTTTCTGGGGTGAGAGGAAAGTTCGGGCATTGAATGTATATGGACTCGCCGTAGGTTCAGACCGCAATGACTTCTTTGCGAGACTCTGCCCTTTTTTGTTAGACAACCACCCATGTTTTATCGTTGGCGATTTTAACTGTGTGCTCGGCCCCATGCGCGACTCACGAGGGCCAAGACAAAACGCTTCCAATACGCACGCAACTGAATTATCTCGTAAAGTGAAAGAATACAATTTATCGGATGCCTGGGTCCATGTGCATGGCGGAAGTTTTGGCGCCACGTGGCAGCAAAGGCAATCGCAATGTCGTCTAGATCGAATGCATTTCCCCCCTGAATTAACAACGCAAACTGTCCAGTGCAGCATCCTCGATCTCCCCTCGGACGCCGGATACATTTCAGATTATCGTGCTTTCGCTGTCTTGCTGATCCTCGAAGGAAGGCCAGGTGAACGCACTGATATGTGGAGACTAGACATTGTTTCTTTGCGTGACCAGGCGACTCTAACCGAACTAAAAGCGTCAGTAGCTACAACAGTTTGCGATTATGAATGCAATATCGAAGCGTGGGATACTTTAAAGGAAAGGTGGAGGTCAGTATGCATAGCAGCTAGCAGGAAACGAAACAGAAAAGAGACCGAACAGCTTTGTGAGTGCCTGAGAAGGATAAGAATAGTACGAGACGGTGACTCCCAAACACAGTTAATGCGCGAATACCTAGATCATCAGCGTGAACGCTACCATAGACTTATGAGCTGGTACTCTCGCACCTCCGCAAAGGCGTGGATGACGAACAGGCCAATTTCTGACCCTGAGGTACTGCGGTTGGCTCGTACGTCCAGCAGGAGGCGAAATGGCAGTTCTTTCATTGAAAGGGTTATAATAGAAGATGGCACAGAGAGCGGTGCGAAGCGAGATATCGAAATAATTTTTTGGAACTGGTTCTCAGGCGCATTTTCATCGGAAAAGATTTACAATGCAGAACTCTTGAGTGAATAAATTTCGGATTTTTGCGCTAACCTACCTCAAGTGGAAGATACAGAAGGCCAGAATTTATTGTCTCCAACAAATCCGCAATAAGTTTTTGATGTTATACAATCTATGAACAGCGGATCAACACCCGGTCCAGATGGCTTACCAGTCGAATTTTACCGGTCTTGCTGGGAGGAAGTAGGCACTGCCTTAGTATCGCTCCTTAACGGCATTCTTGCACCGGAAGGTATTCCTAAATCGTTTAATCGGGGCCGCGTAATGCTCTTGCCAAAGTCAGACCCCAACCTTGCAGAACCCTCATCCTGGAGGCCGATAACGCTGCTCAACACAGACTATAAAATATTGACAACCCTTCTTGTAAATCGCATGAAGATATTATTGCCGAAAATAGTCAGTGTACATCAAACATGTTCCGTGCCGGGTCGGAGTATATTTTCGTATCTCAACTTAAAACGTGATATCATACAATACACAACAGCGAGTGAAGCTTCAGGAGTATTAGTAAGCTTGGACCAAGCCAAAGCGTTCGACCGCTTAGGAAACCAGTACTTATTTGAGGTTTTACGATGCTATAACTTCCCTGAAGAGTTTGTAGACATCCTGAGGATGTTGTATTCGCGAACAACAGCTGAGCTGCTGCTTAACAGCATTTTAACACCTAGGTTTGATGTGACAAGGGGAGTGCGGCAGGGTTGTCCTTTGTCACCCATATTGTTTGTGCTTGCGATTGACCCGTTGTTAAGGCGGTTCAGCGAGAGCCCGCTCGTAAGAGGTCTTCCTATGTCGGGAACCGGGTGCTTAAAAGTATCAGCGTATGCGGATGACATCACTTTGTTTTTACGGGATGGGGACAGTCTTGTAGAGGTATTTCATATTTATAATCAATATGCTTCAATGTTAGGGGGCAAAATAAATATGAGAAAATGGGAAGCATTAAATTTAGGTAGCGCCGAAACAACGCTACCAGGGGACATTAAACAGACCGAGCATATGCAAATACTAGGTATCAAATTTTGTACAAGTGGTGTTTCACCTCACACGTGGCGAGACATTGTCAGCTCCATTAAAGAACAGTCGGAAGCAGTGACTGCGTCGCCACTACCGCTGGCAGAAAGGGCTTTCTTCATTAAGAACGTATTGTTCAGTAAACTGTGGTTTGCTTCAAGGGTAGCTCTCCCGCCGTCACCAACAGTACGAGTAGTAAACTCACTTATTTTCTCATGGTTCTGGCTAAACAAGTCGCAATACGAAGCGCAGCAATTCTTGCGTCTGCCGAAATCCAGCGGAGGATGGAGCTTGCCGTGCATAGTTACATTCGGTAGGCTGTTGTGCGCTAAGAGTACATGTGATCTACTTGATGATGATGAGTACCCTGGTAGGCCACTGCTTTATTCGCTGGTCCATTACCGTCGAACGCTTATGCCGCAGAGTACAGGCAACTTGCTTCCGACGGCAGTAACGCCAGCACCGCAGTATGCGGCGGCTGCGCGCTTGCAAAGTCAGCCTGTACTACTAAGAATTACAAAGTGGCGTGCGACACCAGTTTGCAGGCTTTGTGAAATGTTGTGTGAGACAGCTGTACCTCCACGGACAGCTACTACACAAACACGGACAGCCGTGCTTTCACCTGATTTGCCCTCTCAAGTGAAGGATTTTCATTGGCAATATCAGTGGGGCATTCTACCTACAAGAGACAGGCTTGAACGCTCGCATATGGTAGCGAATTATAAATGCATATACTGCGCACAAACAGAGACCAACGCCATGTAGTAAAGGACTGCGTTGTGGCACGCACCTTCTGGAAGGTGCGTGCCAAAAAACAGCGCTAGCTACGTTTTGTGGTGCTTCCGCAACATTGCAGAAGATCTCGGCAGTCAAGTAGAGCAATCTACCCCAGAATGCGGAAACTACGGGTGATAGTATGGGGTCATCTTGAAGAATAGTTCTTCAAACTCGGTGAAGCCGAGTTTCTTCGCCGCTGGTCTACGCGGTACATAACCGTCTCCCGAGGCAAAGTCTTTCTACAGCCAGAATAATGTTCAATTCTGTTGCCTGAGTTGAGACTGTATCTGTATGTGCCCCGGATATCTTTCATAAATTCGAGGCTGACAATAATGGTTTTGCGTGGACGCTGTAATGAGTTTTGTTATTGTGTTGTTGTTGTTGTGTGTGGCAAAGCGAGTGTCAAGCAGACACCATTTATTATTTCATTTGCTAATCTGTTTTGTTTACATCAAGTATGATGTATTACATGTGCTGTACCTTATATTGTACTTTCCGTTCACACCACAGTTGGTGCCTACGGGTGAATAAATTTCCTTTTCAGGGACGCCGACGCCGGATTTTCTGCGACACGGGCTTTAGCGCTATCGCGTTAATACAATTTTGTCTCGCTCAAGAAGAGATTTACCTTTACGAAATGAATTACATTGCCAGACGTTGCCGCTGATGGAGAGAGGTTGCTATGCTTCTGCGTGCAGCAGTGCATAGCACTAAAAGTCAACCTTTGAGACTCCTTCGAGAGAAAAAAAAATGCGTAATAGCGTGTGTGGAGCGTACGCGCTGTGATTCTGCATTCGCCTGTGCCGTCTGATTTATTGAGTATATCGTATGCGCTAAAGCGTTCTATGGGACCAGTAAGGAGCTATCTCTGTGTCTTTTTTAAATTTTACCCCGTCTTTTGCCAGAGCACATGGCGATCGCTACCGGAAATTGAACTCGACGTCGATATCAGGGGTGGCACGGCCAGCTATAGTCCCAGTTTCAGCAAGGCACAAGGAAGAGTGGGGTTAAGGTAATGTCATATCGGAAGCCTGATGGCGGCTAATTCAACGCATGCTGTTGCCGCGAGATATATGTTATGCATTCAAATTCTTTTTTCATGCACTCTCGGTCATGTTCCGGACGCTTTTTTTCTTGCTTTCGTTATTATTATTTATCCCTTTTACCCAGACAATTGAGAAGCCAGTGCTTCAGACCACCATACTTGTACCACTACACGCTGATTTGAAATGAGATCTGAATGCTACCTCAAGACCACGATTCTAATGCGTTTCCAAATGGAGGGGAACATTTAATGAAAACAGTTTTCCTTGCACAGCTCTGACGGAGGAAAGCTTATTGAAGGTTAGAGGTCAGACAGTGAAAAGCATATATATTGTCTTTAAGAAAACTACTTGCTGAGTTAGTTGGTTCATGACTTAAAAACAAAGGTTACGGCGCTAAGCAGACGAGGACGAAACGAGACATAAACGACAGACACGGGCGCAAGTAACATATAAAATTTAACATAAATAACATATATTTTTTGTTCGCTGCAGTAAAGTCTTTCTTTGTCCGCTGAAGCACTGCACTCTGCGGTTGCGCTTGAATATGAAAGCGTTCTGCTTAGTTTCTGCATCGAAAGTGAGTTTTAACGTCTGCTGCGGTTTCGTTAGCCCACTGAGCGTGAGGCTTGTACTTTTTAGCTGCCAAAATTGAGAGCCCCAAATGACACAATTAAAATAAAATATAGGCACATTAAAACAGTGCCTTCCCCATATTCCCAACTAGGTATCCCTAACGACAAATTATTATTATTATTATTATTATTATTATTATTATTATTATTATTATTATTAAGTGAGTTTTATTCTCGTAGATCTTTCTGCAACTCGTGCAGAACAATCTGCCTTCGTAAGGTCGAATACGCGTCTGTTGTCTGGAATGGCATTTCTTTGATCCAGCAGTGACATGTTTGATCATACAGTGACAACAGAACAAGTTTCTAAGCTTATATCATCACCGCTTTGCTAACACCGACATTGGACGTTGTTCTAGCACTGCTGGTTTATTGTCACTGCTCTTTACTGCCAAGGTGAACGCGCTGGCCCCCCGTTTCTCTTATTCTGATAGCAATAATTATGGACACGCCAGGTGAATTTCCGCCGTCGCCGTTCTTGTTCGTATAAAGTCCAAGTGCCAGAAGATCGCGGCCGCGTGCCATGTGCTGTAGGAGCGACTGAAAGCGTGCTAGGGTGACCCGGACGGTGACGATTCTCGCGCGCGCAAGGGGGGGGGAAGGCGGGGAAGGAGGGCACCGTCTTCCATCGCGCGCAAGGCGGCAGAGGGAGCGGGGTGTTTACTCCTGTCGCCACTGCGTAAGATGAGGATAGCGCTGGCCCTTTCATGAAACTAGTCTGCGGTGGGTACGTGGGTACAAAGTCTCAGCGAGCCGAGGCCTGATGGCTTCGTGAGCGCCGTGTTCGCGCTGCATAATTCGCGTTGAGGCGGGACGCCTCACGAAGGTCAGTTCGCTCGCTGCTGCTGCCATGCTTCCTCACTGCAGCGTTCTGACAGCGTTTCCGCGGTCATCGAGTGAGATGCGTTCAAGTTTTCTTGTGCGTGCGTGACGTACCATGCTTGTTAATTTTGTTAGTATATGCCTATGTTTACAAGTTCATACGGCCGATAAATCTACTATCCTTACTTTGTATAGTTGTCCACTAATTTGCCATCGCAATCGATGCGCCGATTTTCGGGAAAAGGTGCCACATTTTTTTTATTTATCATCCTACGCCTTGTAGAATTCCGCAGAACTGATTCACCATGTTCAGTGGACCCATGCTTCGAGTTCACGGTTAATTCGCGCTCGCCCTGCGGTCTCCTATGATAGCGACTGTCTCGCAAAAACATTAATCCCGGGCTTGATCCCCGGACCAGGACGAATTTCTCTTCATCTGCTAAGCTTGCTTTCTGTGAAACTCGTATGCGTTGCCTTTGTATAGCGTTGTGTTTCGTTGGCGTAGCTGCTCATTTTCTCTTTACTTATAGACCTGATAGAAGCAGATGTTGGCGAAAAGCACGGTGCCGTCGAGCCTTTGTTTTCTGAAGAGGTGGTACGGTTGCATATATAACTTTGCGCACGTATTCACAATAGTATGGGCAGAAGAACGAGTAGCGGAACAGTTAAGGCACACACGACGTTACCATATAACAGTAAGAAAAAAAAAAGAACAGCGACAGGACATTGAATGATCTGTTTTGAGCAACGAATAAAACAGTTTTTAGATCAGTTAATAACGTCCGACAATGCGGCTGTCTTCTAGAAAATTTTTCACTGCCATCAAAATGGTATTTTTCATGGCTATAAAATGGTTCTTGGCGTCTCACACAACGCCGTTATCTATATAATAGCCGCCTATATACAGGTTGTTTCAGCGAAGACCTTCAAAAATCTTTAAAGAGTTACCTGTGGCAGATACCACAATTCTAGTTCATGAGCTGGCCTACTCGAAGCGGCGAACAATACTTGCACAAATGCAAAATCGACTAATTAATAAAAATTCACTAATTACGTTTTAACTAATTACATTATGGTCCATATTGCAATTTACAAATTATAGCAGTGGAGTTCGCAAGGCGGATCCGCTTGGAACGAATTATCAAGATGACACCAGTTTCGAGATATAAATTCCCGAACTTTGCGGAGAAATGCATTGGCGTTCCAGTTAATTTGTTAACAAGACGTCGTTTCATGCACTGAAGCACACAAGTAACCGGAACGCCAATGCATTTCTCCACAAAGTTCGGGAATTTATATCTCGAAACTGGTGTCACCCTGAGAATTCGTTCGAAGTGGATCCGCCTTGCGAAGTCCACTGCTAGAAATTGTAAATTGCAATACGTGTCATAAGATAATTAGCTAAAAAGTTAATTTGCGAATTCTTATTAATTAGTCAATATTGCATTTTAATTTTTTGTGCAAGTAGTGTCCGCCACTTCGAGTAGACCGGCTCATAAATTATAATTGAGCTATCTGCCACAGGCAACTTTTAAAAAAAATTGAAAGTGTTCGCTGAAACACCCTGTATAGCACTTTTGCAAAAGTGGATGCGAGGTAACCAGTTAGGTTAGGTTAGTTGCCATTTTGCGCATAATGCGAAGCACTGATTCAATAGCTGGCGCATTATTATGTGCAGTAAGCGGTTAATTATTGCATGGTTTCGTGCGGTATTGGTTGAAGTACTGGCCTACAGATGTTCACGAGCAACCTTGGAACAAGCAGAGCAAATAATGTTTCGCATTAAAAATGCACAGTCCCTTCCACTAGTCTCGGCTTCCGTTTTCCAAATCACGAATTAAGCTACAAATTGAATTGGACATGATGTGCAATGCGTACAAAGCTGATGGTAAATAAGGTGGTGCATTTAACATATAGTACGTTTTTCTGCTGTTTGCGTCAATTCTTGATGAGCAATGATATAGAGAAGAAAATGTATACATAACAACTCTACCTTGCGGCATTTTTAAAGCCGTGCGCCTAGTGCATCAGGTTGTGATAATAATAATAATAATAATAATAATAATAATAATAATAATAATAATAATAATAATAATAATAATAATAATAATAATAATAATAATAATAATAAAAGCTAGAGCTGTCTTTATAAAATCATTGCTGTGATGTTTGCGTAAGGCCCAAAAGAAAGTACATCCCCCTTCGCCATTGTAGAGCAGCGGACCAGAACAAGCTCTAGCTCAAGCCGACCTGTCCATCTTTCTGCAAGGAAGTCCGTCCCCACCACTTTTTACTTTTACTTCTGGCTATTGAATGTTTTTGTGCCTTTCTTTTTCTAGTAACAGTTTGCTACAAATATCGAGTATAGCAGTACACGTTTGACTCGCTTAAGGAGGGGAAGAAAGAAAGGCGGGTAGGTTAGTCAGTGCGTAGACCAGCTGGACTACCTCGAGCTTGGGGTAAAGGGAACTGCTACTGGGCAGAGAATGAGAGCCGGGCTAAAATAAAGCAAAAAAATAATAACAAAGAAACTGCATATAGCCGCATTATAGCGCACCGCATGCAATTCTAAAAATATATCATTCAGCCTGTATGTATTCAAGAAGCGCAACAACGCGTTCGAAGCGTTGATTCTGTGCTGATGACCGAGCGGATCACGTGAGAAGCTTACAAGAACGGCAACATGTTGGCGTAGCCCCGGAGAAAATTCTTGCAACCTCTCCGCCTGATGCTGCTGCTTTAGAACTGCGTATACGCTACTCTTTGATCGCCCATAGAACATTCACAAATGTACAACATCATGGGCGCAGAACACATAATAGAGACATTATATGGTTTTGTATTAGACTCTACAGAATTTTCGAAGGTCGCCTGTGGCAGATAACGTAATTGTAGTCCTTGAGCTGCGCATTATCTCGAAGTGGCAAACATCAGTCACACGAGATGTAATAGACTGTTAAGAAAAAATTACTTAACTTTTTAGTTAGGTACTCCACTGCACGTATTGCTTTTTAGGAATTGCAGCCGGTGAGTTTGCAAGACATAATTACTTAAGGATCACACTGATCACGAGATATGCGCCATAAAGTTTGCGGTAAAAATGCGCTATTTTTCCCCTTACATTCTTATCAAACCGTTGTTTTGCGCATTGAAGCACAAAAGTAACTGGAACGCCCATGTATTCTCCCGCACATTTTGGGAATGAATATCTCGAAAATTGTGTCATCCTAAAAATTCGCTTCAAGTGAATACGCCTTGCGAACTCATCGGCTACAATTCGTAAATGGCAATATGTGCTGTAAAGTAATTAATTAAAATGTAATTAGATATTTGTTGTCAATTAGACGATCACGCGTTTTGATTTATCTGGCAAACATTGTCCGCCTCTTTGAGTATTCCAGCTCAATGACTAGAATTAAGCTATCTGCCACAGGGAGCTTTAAAAATCGTCTATGGCCTCGAAAAGAAAAATGAAAACGTATACATTAGAGCTAATTCAGCGGCACCAAGACCTATTCTAACGAAGAAACCGTCAGGCCCTACCGAGGCGTCATCACTCTTCTGCTCAATTCCCTCTACGCGATTATGCCGCGCTGTAAATGGTTAACCGACAAACGCATCACATGACCTCTGTTGCCAAGCGCCCCCTCTTTGCAACAATCCGGCACGGCATAGCCTCTTTCAAGAACAAAACTCCCAAGTGCGGGACAGTGCGTTAAACCGTCATCGCGGGGCTCCCCAGTCGTTGCGCTTCGTGTTTTCGCTACAGTTAGACGACGTCTTAACTTTTTTTTCTTTTATTGCTGTGACTAACTACTAATGGTAGATGAATGTCATGTGCTCCAGATAGCTTTACTTTGCTCCTCTGAACAAGAAAGAAAAGAGAAATTCCTCGCAATCGGCTCGACAGAACGCTGGGGCCGCATTTCCAAAGCCTTTCGTTTCGTAAGTGCCATTTGCCATTGGCCGACCGCCTTCGCCGACCGCCTTCGCTAATGATAGCTCCAGCATCAGTATTGGCCGAAATTTTCTCCCGCGAACAATTCTAGCGTAAGAGCTCTTAGTGAATACGGGCCCTTGGCTTTTTGCAGCTGCACATTGCCGAGTGCTCGACTTCCAGTTGCGCCGGCACTTCTGTGTCTCATAAAGCCAGGTGGCCCCACACCTATACATTGCTCTGCAGGGACTCCGGGCGCGCCGCAAGTTTCTTCGCTTGCGCTTTTGCCGCGAACTTATCGCGCTAAATACTACAAAGTGGCAGGACTATAGCGGCCAAATCCAACTACAGTGGGTCTTCGTGAGCAGTCTGTCCCGTTCACCCAGAACGCGCTTCAAGCTTTCGACTTTGTCATACGCCTCTCGTGGCAGAAAAAGGAATGCTCCACATAGCTAACGCGCTCATTATATTCATTGAGAACTTGCTCGGGAACAAAGCGATGCTATTTATTCACATAGTACGTTGATATACCTGGTCGCGAAGTCGACGGAACCTTTTGGCGAAGTTCGCGGTGGGCGTGCTTCCCACACCTCATAGAGGCAAGAAACGTGCTGCAGTGTTCGTCTCAAGCGGGCTTATTGATGCGAAAGCGTCAAATGGCCCATTAAGCGAAAAATTACACGCAGAATCTCCTGTGGGAGTTATCTAAATGTTACGTAATCATTTGATTCGAATCACACGCTGTTTCGTCGTCGTATGCTGCTGTGTTTGGCATACTTGCCAAAAACAGCGCTAAATAATCGGAGAAGCGCCGTTGCAACACCAATACGTTAAATGAGACGACAAAGAGCATGGGACGACGAAGAAGAGTTGAATAGTAGCAATGTTCGCTCATGTTATACGATGGTGCGTTTGGATGATGCCGCTGCTTAGTGGAAGATGAGTACAGGCTGATTTGTGCTGTGTATAGTACGTGACGTAATTGAGCAGTGTCACGTTTGGTAGACCTCTTACGTAGGCATGGTCGATGGTGTTGCCTACTCTCGATGCGAACCATTATCAACCGTGAGCAACCTTTTATACTCCGGTGGCGGCTATACGTATGGCGCGGCCGCGCGGGCCATATATCTGGAAGATGGTCTGCGATGGGGACAGGGTGCCCCGAGTGCTGATAGCTTCGTGTGCGCTGTGCTCAGCACGCGTTGAAGCGAAAGGCAACACGAAGGTCAATTCGCTCGCTGCTTCGGCCCCTTAGCTTGAAGGCGATCTCGTCTTACGTGACGAACGGATGTACGGATGGAAGGGCGGGTTTCCTCGTTGGGTATGGCACAGAAATTCTTACGTATTTAAAAAGCCGGCGTCTGTCGTATGCAGCAGCGAAAGGGCACCTAAACTCGCATTGGCTGCGACGCCACGCCACGAGCTGCGCCTCGACGGAGCGGAGCGGGCGAAAGCGAGCACGTGCTGCTGCAATAGCGCGCCAGGCGTTGCGTGAGGGGAGAGGGCATCGCCGCCACAAGTCGCCCGATAGGCGTGCGAGCTTGGCCCCGTAGGTTGATGCTGCTTGCTGGCTCAGGCAGCCCGTACCACTGCGGTACATTGCTGACAGCGCAAAAACTCGATGGGCCGGTCAGCGCCGTTCAGTTTCACATTAATGCCTTCGCATTCAAAATTCATAAGAAGTGCTGGGGTGTCCTCGGATTTTTTTTCTAATCTCAGGTTTACCACGCGCTTCGAATCAGAAACAGAAAACAACTGAAGGTGTTTCTTGTGCACGAGTCACGCTGTTTGTTTTCAGACGCAACTGTCTTCAATTGGTTAAAAATATTAAATTTCAGACAAAATTAAATTTTAGTCTCCAAGATTCGTAGCAGCGACAGTCATAAGAAGCTGTGTGTTATTGACTGGTGAAATCAATGCTTAGCTAAAATACCCCGAATATTTAATTTATTACTTTCTGATATATATAGAGAGATACAAATGAGAGAACGGCAGGGAGGATAACCAGAGTTAGAGCCTCGGGTTTGCTATTCTCACATAGGATTAGAATTGCGGAAACGAAGCACAGTGCTTAATTCATGTCCACTTGGTACGAGCTGCCCTCATTGACTTCACTCGTGCAGACATATCTGTCTCCAAAATTTGCCACAAAATGCATTGCGTTTTCACAATGTTTTGTTCAGAAGCGCGTAGCGAAGGCCCTTCAGGGTAAATAAAAAATTCCAGTGTATTTCTGCGAAAGTTTGCGAGCGGATATCTCAAGACTGGTGCTAGTCTTAGGATACCTTAGCCTTTGTCAAGTGGACACAGACTGATGACTGAGAGGTTTTAATTCCGTCATTGAAACATGGGCACAAACATAAGCAATTATACCGTTAATCCGTGAAACTTAAATAATTATGAGCTTTTGACTATTATCGAAGAACTTACGAGGTGACACCGCTGCTATGAATATTGGCAAGCAAAAATTGTCACTTTGCCTTAAATTCCTTGCATCTAAAATACGCAGATACAACGCATTTCCTAATCTAAATAACGCGAATCTTGTCTGAGTTTCAATGTAGCAGCAGCAGCTGATGACACGGGTTCGGCCTTGTCGCCTGTAGCTGTTAGCTGAGTGTCAAAAGGACGAAGGATGTTCATGAGAAGTGTATTCACAAATAAACATGACATATATCAAGATAGGTTTAAGGCTTTTATACGAGTACTCCTTGCGTAAGAGCGGATCATTTCCATTCTGAGTGATTGACCGAAAATGCGCAGATTCCCGACAGCACATACCCAGTGACCCAGGAATTAAGTAGTCGAAATATACCAAATATCAGAAAATCGAAGAAGCCGTTGACTACCTATCATTTGCTATTCCAGTGAGAGGTCTGCGTGATTGAGCGATACTATATGAAACAACATTATATGAACATGTTTTCTCTCTTTATTACACGGAACAGATGGGAGCTTACTGGCACTCGACGATGACGGCAGTGATTTGTGCTAGTTGGTTTGCCATAATGGGAACCTCAATAGCGCTAACAAGACAGCGACAAACACAGAAATGACAACACACGGCTCTCGCTTGCAACTGCCCTAACTTCCAACTGTTCCAAGTTGAAAGTTAGCGCCGTGTGTTGTTTCTGTCTGTCCCTGCCTTTTTAGTGCTACTGAGGTTCCCAGTATCACTGGCACTCTTTCGGAGAGGTGGAAAAACTGGGTGAGTTCGTACAGGTTCATGGCTGAATTGGTACTGGTTCACGGTTGAGTTCACTGGGTGAGTTGGTACTTGTTCAAAGGCAGCACTTGTGTGCGGCCGCTAACCTTTGTCTTCGCTTCCCTGTGTTGCTGGTTTTTAAACACTACTTTGTTGGTCAAGATTTAGGGCTATAAAAGTTGTCCGTTCGGCGAGCAACTTACGGTCGTAAACCATCACACCAAACCCAGCGGGGTTAGGCAAAGAAAGCTTCGCTTTCATAGTCATAACTGAACCGCATCTGTCAGCATAACGTGCACATGGATTTACCAACCCAGCCCACAAGGCCTGGCGTGGGGCGGCTAGTGGGACTCAGTCAAATTATCTATTGAGGGTACTTGTGAGCTGAAAAACACAAGGGCTGTGAACAGCGCCACAATGGAAGGCTCGAGCCGCGTTAATTTTAACGACTTGGTGCCTTTTGACGTGCACCCAATGCATAGTGCACGATAGCGTTTTTTTTTTTCATTTTCCCTCATAAGAATGCCCCGACCACTGCTGCGAATAGAAACCGGGACCCCCTGCTGGGCAACAGAAGGCCAAAGCCACTGGAGGCACCACGGCGGAGCGTATACATACATGCATAAAGGAGGTGCTAATCGAGGGCTTGACGTCGTATACCCTCGATACCCACACGCCGTCAAGGCGTGGGGCCGTACCTCTGTGCTCGATCGTGAACTCACGCGGCTGCGTTCTTTGAGACGCACCAGTCAATATATGACCACTTGTGACGAAATGAACAAGGAACGCGTCATTACGTACGTGTCCATGCATATAGACTGTGAGCTCCTCTCCTCCTCGTGATCTTTCAGTGCTCTGTCCCCCTTACCATATACAGCATAGCTTACCTGGCTCAGCCTGGTTAACTTCCCCGCCTTTCCCTTATCACTTGCTCTGTCTCTCTTACACAATTACCTCACACTGGAATGGAAACTGCGGGAATCCACTGGCGCAAGAGACTCAGCAGACGACTGCGCTGACGTGGAGGGACGCAACGCGTAGGAACCCGCACGCTGGTATGGTCTTGCTATTGATTATGCGACCATCGCGCTATATATTTTCCACTCCAGGACACAGCATCGTGAAACAGAACAAGCGCGCTGCGGTCGGAGGCAAGTGCGGTCTCCCAGTTGTCTGTTAAAGAAGCGGTGGCACCAGGCTCACTGTGCTACACGTTCTCGTAGAATTACGGGAAATGTTTAGCGAAAGGAGAATAAAAAGAAGCGCTTCACTGCAGCACATAGATGCTAAATACCTCGCCATCCTTCAGCTGCTATATACAGGAAGCTAACCATTTTTAATGCCCGAGACGCTCAAAGGAAATATTTTTTTTTTTTTTAGATGTCGGCTTCTGTAAATTGGTTGCAACCACATGAAGGAAACGGACACTAAAGTCAGAGATAGCGCAGTGGAAATAATTCTTACACTTAGTTAAAATTTAGAAATAATAACGAAAGGGGGAAAGCGGATGAAAAGGCAACTTGACGCCAGGTGGGAGCCAAACCTGTCTTCGGCTTCCCACGTGCTGTGCTATACCAAATTACGATGCTGCAGCTGTCATCCTCCTGTCACCTTTCTTGGGTATTTTTGTATGTGTACAAGATTAGAAGTGAGAGTGCTGGTCAGTGCTGCTCACGGTCATGACAAAGGGTACGGAACTCCCGCTCACGGTCATAACAGAGGGTACGGAACGCCCTTGTAATCGCAGGCTTCACGTAGTACGCGAGCTTAGGAGCAACGAACCGGCCTCTCGGACCCCTTTATTCTTCTCGCTCGGCAATGGTGTGCATCACACAAGCTGCGTTTGCGTGAATGCAACTTTAGCGCATGGCGTTTCCTCGCAGATGGCCATAATGAATGCACCTACTTTAGCGTTTACATGCACCGCATCAGCCATCGCGCGACGGTGTCTTAAACTCGCACTTGTCCACAGTTTTGCTTTTCTTTAATTTTTTTTTCTAACGAACGCGTCTCACATGCGAGTGGAGGTAAGGTCCAGGCCGCCTTCACCCTCAGCCTCTTGACACGATGCGCTTGCTGCTTACACGAATTCGTTGGAGGCGACTTCACCCACTTAAACTGGCTCCGCTTGGTACCTTGAGGCTATGCGTACTCCTGTAGTGCATCATCCCTGTTTACTCTAATACGAAACGCTAAAAATTTTCATGCGATCCGCTACTGTCGCATTCACCTACACGCAGTTTGGGAATGGAGTGCAGAAGAGCCGCATGGGGCCATCTCTATCCGCCTTGTTGAATGGGAGTCTGTTTATTGGCGTTCCGAAATGTCGGATGTCTCGATTACCTTGCATTTCAATAGCAACCTTATTCCAAGGATAGACATACTCCGCGTAGTAGTCCTTCACATACAGTACAACAGGAAGGCCACACATACCCTACACATACTGCCTCATCAAATCACCCAAGTACATGAGAAGCATAATACGAACCACCGACAAGGGCTTCACGAAAAAGATGTACTCGGAATCGTGCAAGCCCTAATAATTAGCAAATCAACCTACCACCTCCGTTATCATAACCTGACTCAGACCGAGATGCACCAGATGGACACCCTCCTCCGTACAGCACTAAAGGCAGCGCTGGGACTACCCCCAACATGCGTCCACGCAGCTCCTACTACGACTCGGGGGGCACAACACCATCCGCGGACTAGTCGAAGGTCATCTTAACAGCCAATCGCAACATCTCCAACGAACAATGCAAGGGTGCCTCATTCTATCCCAGCTGGGACAGCAAACACCAAGAAAACCACAACAGCATGACTGCACACTTCTCGCGCTTAGCATTCGCAACGAAATTCCCGGGAATATGCACCCTGACCCTCATAAAGACCGGAGACTGGCAAGAGCACAAGGCCTGGCTGCTTGACTCTTTGGCGATGACACATCGGACACACCGGTTCTATAAACCGACCTGGCCCAGTACCCACGCAGATGTGCCCTGTGTCTAGTCGTACTAGATAGTACACACGCTCTGAGGGCTTCGGCCACGCTCAACACTGTGAACAGTGGCACGGCGATTGGCTGCTATCGCCCTAGCCATCGTACACGCTTCAACAATACCGGCACGGGATGGACCCATCACAGTGGTCATTCACAAACCGCCTGCAGGATTTTGGCACAAGGAACGGCCACACCCTACTCGCACCACATCCTTACATCATTACACCCCACATCATTACACAGGGTGCGTATCATCTCGACACTTGGACACGCCTCTCTCCATGGTAATGAACGCGCTGTTGTGGTAGCCCGAGCGCTCGCTAACCGGGCGCCATTGGAAGAGCTGTCCAGCCCAGACAACGCACCGATAGAACTACTGAACTATACTGAAACTCTACAACATTACAGAAATAGCAAGAGACACTCCCCCCCCCCCCCCCCCACATACTTCCCTTACCCGAGAAGATGCCGTTGCGTGGTGACAGCTTCGAACTAATTCATTTCCCTGTCTCTTTTATCTTGACCTCTACCACCCCACACAATATTCATCATACTGTCCCTACTGTTGAGCAAAGCCAACAGCATATCGCTGCACCTTCGAAGCCCACACTCTGCGGATTACTCCCCTATTCTTTCACCTTCACCTTCCTCCTGGGATTCTCCGCTGACCAGCTTGGACCCGCAAGAGTAGCGACGGCTGATCCAGCGGGCACCGGGAGTGGCCCGAGCCAATGTGGCCCTGAACCAAGGGCTCCACCCTACGAGGAAGTAGCTCCACCTCAATAGAAATAAATGTTTTCTCTCTCTCTCTTTCACATACCCTGTTAGAATAAGAGTAACGCGTTGAGAGTACACGACAGAAGCTTCTTCAATATCACGCACATCTTTCACCTCCATCCTGTCAACATGGCCTTGTGCTATTGTGTACTGCACTTTTGCTAATATCTATCGTATAAACATATTATAGTGACCGCACATTGCATGCAGTATATTATATGAATAAGTAGTGTTCAGAAGTTTTCTGTTTAAACAATCAAACAAAGAAAAACAAAAATAGTCCTCCGAATTTTTTTCAGGAATACGGTTTTGACCGAAAACCGTCAATGAAAGCCAGTGTACTACCAAGACGGCAATCGGCGCGGCTGTGAGCCTGCATGTGTGGCAAGGTCATGGTCACGCGTCCGCCTGCTGCCCAAGCAATCTTCTTTTTTTGCGTTTTTTATTATTTGCGAACGTTTTTTTTTTTTCTCTGGCTGGGACGAAAGCGGGCAATAGGAATGTGGAAAGGGGGGGGGGGGGGGGAGAGGCAGCGGTACGGCCGAAGTGTAGGTGGAGCCCTGGACCAGGTTCATGAAGTATTCTCGCTGCGGCCACGTATGCGCAAAAATTCCGTCCTATATGTCCTTCAATATCAGACGCATTCTTTTAATTACTGTGTAGGCACGTCACCGTATGGCGTTATGCGCTTGCCATTGACTGCTTGTCGAGAATTTTGTTGTTTTGTGCACTGACTCGAACTACAGCTTTGCACAGCAGGATGAGCAAAGTGAAGCACGTTTCAGCGTCAGCAATATTAGTGAATAAGATAGTAAACGAAAAAGAAAAAAAAGTGTTAAGCTCCGACGTACAAAAGTATCAACAGAAAAGAACCGGGAAATGTTGATTATATATATATATATATATATACGCAAAAGGAAGACAAGTAAACTAAATCTTCAGTTACCACAACACATCGAAAAAGATATCCCCGAATTTCGGGAGGATTAAAACCACCCAATCTGAACCCAATAGGCCTAATTCATGCTGAAATTAGCTTTGGCGCTCTTTCATCAACACATGACATTTGGGTCATAAAGAAAACCTGCCAATAATCACCATCACCGCCGTCATGATCATTATCACCAAATGCGATCGCCGAATGTGACGGCAAAGTAAGCAAAGGGAGGCTTCCACCCCCCTCTCTCCCTTCTCTCTTTATTTCTTTAGGACTGTGCACGAAGCATTGCAGCTTTATTACTTTATTATTTTTATATACATTTTGACAGCAGTGACGTTGTAACAGATCAGGCAGAAGCCTTATAGGCAATGCTTGCAGAAGCTTACAAACTCCGCAAGCAACTTCAGAGAAAGGAGTGTATGAGGCCGCTTGCAAAGTAAACGGCTACTTGCACGATGCCCTAGTCATTATTTCACCACATGTCTAATCCGCCTCTTTACGTTTTCTTTTTCTTTTTTCTTCTTTTTCTTTGCGTGTGCTACGGCGGCAGTGCTTCCTTTGTTCCATACATATGTCTGGCGGGGTATGTCAGCATTGCGCCAAGTAACCCGCAATTCATTACAGCTTCCACGTTATATGGTCGAGTTCGACACTTCGACGTACATATAGGGACCCACCAACAGAACGGAGCTTAGCTTTGATCCTGCATGGGGCAGTAAAGCGAGGCAGGTATCGTACGGTACGAAACAATCTCTCTCGTCGGCTGCCCCGTTTATCGTGCGTCGTGGCGACGAGTGATCGAAAGGGCGTTATATTGCCGAGCAACAACGCTAGCCTTCCTCCATGCGTACACGAGCCGGCGCCACAAGATCCTGGTACGCGCATCGGCACAATCACAATTTCGCGATCACTTCAAAGAAAGCAAGGATGGAGGAACACAGGGGACCTACGCCTGGGCACATGCGGACGCCGCGGTAAGGCGGCTATACCGCGGACGGTTGTTGCTAAGGGATTCTTTCTCGTTTCTTCCTGGCTGTCCCATCGGGCATTTTTTTTTTCTGTCCGCCTACTCTACGAGATGGCCAATTGAACGGTCCATTGTCCTAGATTACACCAATGCGGAGGCCGGAGGCCTCTCGGTACGTCGTCGGTCAGCGGACGCACCGAGAGAAAATTAGCGCGAGATTTATTTCCCCGCGCTCATTGGCTCCTTGATTAGGGGATTTCGACCGCGACGCTGGTATATACCCTGGTCGCTGCAGGACGAGCAAAGCCAGGGCTGTTTACTTCGCAGATCGCATGATAGGCCTCCTCGTGAAAAGTGCACTTAGGTTGTTCTTAGGTTTCTTTTCTGTTATCTTTCATTTGCGGGCGTCTTTCGTGCCGCTTGTTGTTTAGGAGCTGGGCCTTTGTTCAACATTTAGAAGAGGAGGCCATTACAACAGTGCTGACATGGAATAAAGAGAGAACGTCGCCACACTGTCTTGGGCCGCTTTCTGCTTCATCTGCCAATTAGTCGTGCTGAGCCCGAGTCCTTGCCTTGCGCCGTCATGCTCTTAGGAATTCAACGGGCGCAAAAAGTGAGGCTCATTTTCAACTGTAGGATTAGAGGTGCCTGCATTCCTTGGGCGAGTGAAACTCTGCCTCGACATCGCAACATGACTATAGCAAGATCTCTGCTCGCCGCGACGACGTGATTAGGCGCTGCCGGCATGAACTATATATTATTGAGATATCAATTACATCGACACTCCAGGCGGATTTCTGCCGTCGCCGTCACCGTGAAGTTCTGTATAAAGCCCAAGGGCGATAAAATCATCGCCGTGCACCCTCTGCTGTATGCGCAAGTGAAAGTGTGTGACTGAGCCGGCGATCGCGGCTGAATCTGGCGTGCGAAGGAAGAAAGCGGAGAGCAAACGCGCCATCTTCCGTCTCGCGAAAGGCCGTGAGGTGATGGAAGATAAGGGGGCCGGCGTTACGCTCCGGCAGCAACTGCGCTATTTCGCGAACGGGCTCAAGGGAAACTGACGATCGCGACTCACTCTCACACGCCATATATGGAGGAAAGCGGGGAGGCAGCGCGGGAGGGAGGGGGGCGGCTTCTACTTCGCCAAGTGCGTACTTTCCACGGCCGCGCGCGCCGTGTCTCGAAAGGGATCTGCAGACCGCCCATACTTTTGTTCGCGCTGTTTTAACGCGATAGTGTTAAGGGCCCCGTGTCGCCGAAAATCCGGCGTCGGGTTCCCGTGTCGGGGTCCTGCGTCTAGTGTCGCACGTCGTTTGGGCAAGAAAAAAAATTCGAACCACGCATAATGAGGCTCTCCATGTGGCACAAGGAAATTACTGAACTAATTGAATTTCTCAAGGTAAAATCCGTAGAAAAATCACAGAGTACGATTTACAAACAACTTACACACATGATAGCGTCGTACTGTAATTTGAATATACGAGAAAACATAATTCTGTTACGCAAAAACTCAAATAAACCCCTTTTCCAGCCTTTCTGCCATACATAGACCGGCCACGGCGTCCGCCATTTGCACGCGCCAGCGCGCGAATATCTTGGAGGCCACAAAGCGGCGCGTCCGTTTCCTTCCAACCTCTCCAGATGGCACTCGCCTCCGCCGCTGCTGTTTATGATGTACATGGTGAGGATGGAGAGGGCGCTAGAAGGAAGTAATATCGGGTTTAATCTCTCATACAAACAGGCAGGTACAGTAATAGAGCAGCAACTCCCAGGTTTATTTTATGCGGACGACATTGTGTTGCTCGCAAACAAGCAAAGTGATTTGCAACGTATGGCTAATATCTGTGGACAGGAAGGCAACAAGTTAGGTTTGAAATTTAGTGTTAGAAAATCAGGTGTTATTGTATTCAATGAAAACAGTGAACAGACAGTGGAGATACAGGGCCAAGAAATACCTCGGGTAACAGAATATAAATACCTTGGTATATGGATAAACGAAGGCAACGGATATATGGAAACACAGGAAAAAACCATAACAGTCAAGGGGAAGAGAAATGCAGCCATAATGAAGCACAGAGCGCTATGGGGATACAATAGGTACGAGGTCCTCCGAGGTATGTGGAAAGGGGTAATGGTTCCAGGACTTACTTTTGGAAATGCGGTTGTTTGCTTTAAATCAGGGGTACAATCAGGACTCGACGGGAACCAAAGGTCAGTGGGTCGCCTCGCATTGGGCGCTCACGGGAAGACTACAAATGAAGCTGTGCAAGGGGATATGGGCTGGACTAGTTTTGAAGTGAGGGAAGCCCGCAGTAAAATTGAGTACGAAGAACGGCTGAGGAATATGGAGGAAAGTGAATGGGCTGGGAGAGTGTTCAGGTATCTGTACAGGCAAAACATTGATTCACAGTGGAGGAAAAGAACTAGGAAGCTTACCAGCAAGTATGCGACCTGTGGGGTGGGCAACACAGCAACAAAGAAGGTCAAGCGGAAAGTCAGAGAGGCTGAATTAATCTCATGGGTGGCGGCAATGGAAAAGAAACCTGCCATGAGTAACTACTTAAGGGGAAAAAACGAAATTAGGAAAGAAACCATTTATGATAACTCAAAGGGAAGCTCATTACTTTTCGAAGCGAGATCGGGATGCCTTAGAACACGCACCTATAAAGCGAGATATAAGAATGAAGAAGAAACATGTGCTTGCTGCGGTAAAGCTAGGGAAACGACGGAACATATTTTATTAGAATGTGAGGACGTCTGCCCAGCGGTCGATTTAGGCACCACTGGCCTCCTTGAAGCCCTTGGGTTCAGCGGGAGCAGTGGTAAAGCAAACAGGTCCGCAATAGACATCAGTAAGAGGCGATTGGAGGATTGGTGGAAGAAAAGTAGGGAAACGACAAAAGACGGAGACGTACAAAAGCACAGTTCGCAATAGGGTATCAGAAAATTTGGACGTGGTAGTTCATAGTGGTTTTTTTTTTTTTTTTCATTGGTGAACATAGGTAGGATATTAGGCAGCATAGTAGTAAGAGCTTGGTGGCGCAAGCCACCGCCCCGTTCCAAAGGGGACGCTCATAACATCCATCCATCCATCCATCGCGACCCACGCAAGATCCCGCGTTTCTACCAGAGAGCCCGCCTTCGTGCATAGCGTTCGCCGCCAGCGTCTCCCGGTAAACATTACGGTTATATACGCTGCATTTGCGGGGAAGCGTGAGAAGCAGACAGGGAGCTTTGAATCCTATCACGTTCCACTCTTAAACGCGAAGCTTAAGCGTCCTGCAAATTTTTCTCGCTGTTCTTGTACTGAAGCAATAGACCGCACGAAGGTCACTTCGCTCGCTGCTGCTGCCGCGCTTGCTAACGCCAGCGTTCTGACAGCGTGTGTCCGCACTCATCGAGTGTAATGTGCTCATGTTTGCTTGTGCGCGCTGACACCATCCTTGTTAATTCACTTAGTAGCGAATGTTTCCAAGTTTATGCGGCCGATAAAACTACTAATCTTACTTCGTATAGCTGTCTGTTAATTTGCTATCATAATCGATGCTTCGAGACTGCGACTTTTTTGCTTTGGCATATCATATGCCGGGGTTAGTCGCAGGAAATCCACTCAGCTCTCTTCGGTTTTTCTCCCCTTGATCGTTTTGCGTGGCCTGCTTTGGATGGCATGCTGCCTGACGAGACGAACGGGCGTTCCATCATTGAAATTGCAAGTAAAACAGCGACGCAGAACGAAGGAATGACAGGTATTCGCCAGTGGCTATCCACTCCCCGCTTGGTCATGCTGTGTATACGTCGCCATGTCGAAATTGAGCTTGCGCCTTGCATTGTCATGTCGATAGGGTGTTTCGTAGTAGTCAAAGTAAGCACACCTTCGACTGGGGCCAGAAGTGCGCGTCAGGGACGCATTTCTGCCTACACACTGCAACTCCCCTCGCGGAATAACATTTCGCGTCACTGTATACGACTAGCGACAGAATCTATTGCTGTGTTTAAGAGCTTGTGCGGGGCCTGCTCGTCAGCGTAGTTAATATGCAAGCTTACTTACGTTGCGTACACGGGGAAAATGAAAGAGTAGATAGATTCAGCCTCTGTACAAGCATACCAAGTTTTCCCCGTATAAAATCGCAATTCCTTCCGCAGCAAAAACCCAAAGGCTGTTATTCGGAAAAGTTTCAATCAGCGCTTGCCGAGCAGCGCTCCTGCAACACTCCAGACGTTTTTTGGAAAATATATTTGCTTATTTGTTCGCCAACTATAAGTGAATTCGTTCCACCCCTTCTCTGGGTCTTTAAGCGCAAAGGTTGCTTTTGGCGATCGTTGGGCATGCAGAGCGTGGCGAAACGCTAGTCAGAAGAGCACCTGAGTTTCTTTCTTTGGCGAAGTGAAAATTCCGTAAACTTGTTTTGTTTATGGCTCGTTTATTATACAGTGTAGTTTGTGTTTACCCAGAAACCCTTTGCCCTGCTGGCGACGTATCCACAGGCCGTGTTAGGGGCGTTGAAGTCCCCGGCCGCGATCATAGGGTTGTCGCCGGCACGGTGGCGGGCGAGCTGGAGTATTAGCCTAAATTTTTGTGCTCTGTGCTTGGGGCTGCTGTAGACGTTTAGGATGAATATGCTCTTGGCGTTCTTGGCTCTAGGGAAGACTTCCGTGAGAATGAATTCGCAGTTGCTGCAGTTGTGATTAATGTTGTGTGTCGTGTGGGCTAGGTTGTTGCTGACCAACGTGGCGATACCTCTGCATTTGTGTTGCGGTGTCGGTAGCGGTCACGTCATAACCAGATAGCGAGGGTGTAGCGGTATTTGTCTCTTGTAGGAAAATGGCTTGGGTTTTGTCTTTTTTGGATCGAATCTATTGTTGCAGGGGGGCCTTTTTGCGGACGTAGCCCCTACAATTCCATTGCCAAAGGCGAAACGGTTCACTTTGAGCAGTCATCTTTGTTGTTGGCGTTAGGTGGCCTTTGTGAGGCCACGTTGTTGCTTTTTCTATCGAGCGACAACGCCCGAGGTAGCTTGGTGATAGTAGATTGTGACAACACGGACGGATGGTCTGCCATTTCTATCGCATTGAGCCTTGCCCCGTGGCTGTTGATCATCACCAACCATCACGTGGTTGATTTGTAGCGTTATCTTGTCGTAACCTTCCTTGAGGGTCCCTACTGTCGTCGCAAGTTTGTCTTGCCCTTCCTTCAGTGAGGCGACGGCAGTTACAAGCCCGCCGAGCAGTTCCTTGATTTCCTTAATGTCGCGGCCCGTGTTCGAGGGATGTGTGTTTGTCACGGCTTTTTTCTTATGCGGATTGTGCATAGATTCCGCGACCGGTACCTCCACTACCATGGGTTCTGATGTGGTTTCGGTTTGATTAGAGTCGGAGGGTGGTGGCGTTTCGAGTTCTCTGATTTCTTCGACAAGTTGTGTGATTGTTTGCCTTAACTCTTCGTTTTCGTTTTCTAGTCTTTTAATGGTATTTGCTATTTCTACTTGCTCTGGCCGTGCCGTCGGACGCGGCCTGCTGTTGACGCTGCTGCTGTTGTCGCTCTAGTTGTTGCTGCTGCTGAGCTCGTTGGGCCCACGTCAACCGATCATCACCGCCAACTCGTAGGCTGGGGGCGAATCGTATCCTAGACGTGGATCTCTGGCTCGGGTTCCTGGAGCGCCCTCCTGACCGTGACGACGGGAGACCGCGGTTCCTCGATCTCGAGAACCCTCGCTCGCCGGAAAAGCGAGCATATGCGTTGGCGGCCACGTTGTCGTTGATGGCGCTCCTCTCGCCGTTCTTGAGCGACGGGAAGTCTTGCTGACTCAGGGCGATTGGTCCTGATCTCGTGGTGCTTTTGCTTGCGTTTGCTGCGCTTCTTCTTCCAACTCGCCTTCTTCGGACGACGTAGGGGAGTTGGAAGCGGTTCATGCACTCCTTGTTGGCCGTGACGTGATTTCCCTCGCAGAGCGCACAATTGATCGAGATGCACACATGGTCTGCGTTAAGGTTAGCTAGTCCACAGCCTTTGAAAATGGCATCGTCGTGCGAGGGGCATACGTCAGCATGATAGCCTAGTCTGCCGCACACATGGCGATATGCTTGCGGTAAAGACAACACTTGATCACGGCGTTCTCGTATCTGACATAGTTCGAGACTCGAAAGCCGTCGAAGGCGACGATGGCCATGTCAGTTTCCTTCATTCTCTTGGCCGCCAGTACGAGCGGGTTGCATGAGTTGACGATCTTGCCTTTTATGGAGTCCTGAGCCTCATCGAGCGGGACCCTTCTTATAACCCCTTTGCACGTTTCGCGCGGCGCCGTCCTATATGCAGTGGTCTAAAACGCTTGTTCTCCTATGGAAATGTTGCTGATCCTGAGGTATTTCGCTGCGTTCGCTTCGGACGGTGTGCTGACCACCATGATGTTTTGCTTCAAATTGGGGCATATCATGTCCTTGCTTCACTCGTTAGGTTCGATGCAAGCAGCCATGCAAATTGCTTTGGTGACCGTAAGTTGGCCTACCTTGGCTATGTTGATTCCGCCACGTATGGGAATCACGATCTTGATGTCGTCTTGGGGCAGCGCGGGCATCCTGCTTGCTTTGATCACGGAGTTTCTCGCTGTTGAGACGGTTGCGTTCGTATTTCGTCCCTTTCGCTGGAGGTTAGCGAGGTTGGACGGGCTCAAGCAGTCTTGATTACTGACGGGCGTGGCGCCACGATAGTCCAGCCGGCGTCTGCAGTAAAGTCGTCTGGGCTCATGTCTTGGCCTTGGACTTCGTATGCCATCGCTGTATGGTCGTTCTTGGGTGGAAGGCCTCCGCAGCCGGGGAGGGGGGGGGGGGGGCGTGGGGAGGTCGGCGGCGGCTTGGTCGGAGTCGAGACGGGCGTTAATGGCGGCGGCCGTACTCGTCGTTAGGCTTAGAGCCCATGGTGGGGCGGCGAGAGATGAAATCACTCGTAAAAAAGTCCAGAGGTCACGCACTTGCCGAAATGTGGTCTCCCCAGGTGGAAAAGAACTTCAAGAATCCGATTCCGAGTAGAAAAGGCACAAAACTGAGCAAAAGGCACGTTTAAATTGGCGAGAAAGCGGGAGCCGGCGCGGACGCGTCCGCAGCAAGCACATGCGCCTTCTTCCTCTCCAGATTTTCTTTTTATCTTAATAATATCAAGGTGCGCTGGTTATAATGAGTAGTTTAGTATCATAACTCTCGTGCGAGCTTTAAAAGGGTCCCTAGTCTGGATGCCTTTATATAAACTTAATGAGGGTGTGAAGGAACAAAATGCTTGCGACAGTAAAAATGAAGTGCGCATTCATTGGCTCACTGAAGCAAGTATCAAATATCTAAGAATAATTTTGGAACAGACAAATGGTTTTCGGGATGTAAAATACGTTGGTAATTTGTTCCACAACTGTGTTGTAGTGTAGGCTCTTAGGCGCTATGTGCACAATTGCGCACAACGAGACGTTGCGTCAAAAGCAAGAGCATTTATAGAAATGTTCATATTTAAATGGTGTCGCATGCATCTTAAAACACTGCTGATTGGGCCTAAGCTGCACTTTTTATTATCATACGCCTAAAGTGTTCTAGTAAAAGAGTTGGAAGGCAGACGGCGCGGAGTTCGCTCTATAGGGTCAGTGTGTCTCTATAGAGCGAACTCCGCGCCGTCTGCCTTCCAACTCTTTTACTAGAACACTTTAGGCGTATGATAATAAAAAAAAGTGCAGCTTAGGCCCAGTCATATAGGGTCAGTGTGTCGATGCGAAGAAGAAGAAGTGTATCTGTTCGGTCGCTGTTTTTGTGCGGTGCTCTGAGTTTTCCGGTTTTTGGACATTTACGGTTACCATTGACGACGATTGATTAACAAGACGTCGGGCGAAGATTCAACGAGCCAGGCGCCTTACAGGTACGACATTTCTTTTTTGAGGACCTGGCTATTACCCTGCCGCTACGGTGGTCGGAAGCCGAGAACATCGTCACGAGCCTTATGCTCGTCCAAACGTAACAAGCCATATGAACGATGCTACGGGCCGTAATGAAAAGCCTGGGGCCTTGCAAGCGTCACAAAGCTTCATAAAGCCGGCACGTTTGGTTCTCCACAACTCGGAATCAACTTCAGCGAATTCAGGAATAATGGCTGACGGTGAAGCCGAGAGCAAGAAGCCTCGCCTAGAAGACAGCAAGTACGATGACACAACATCGAATTATGAGCTAAGTGATGAAGAAGAGATGGGTGACGATGCATCATTTACTTTGGTCACGTACAAGAAAAAGCGAGCCGAAGGCATTCCGGTTGTCTTTCGCCCAACAAGTGAAGGTACTACTTTTTGGCAAGTAAATCCAAACCGAGTGTCTGCCGAAATAGTTTCCGCTGCCAAAGAAAAAGTACAGTCTTTCAGGACGAACAGAGATGGAAGCTTCCTTAGTTGGTTGCTTCCTTAGCGTCGGCGAAACGTCTTTTGATGCTCTCAAGTGTAGGCGGCCTGGAAGTCAAGCCCTTCATCCCCGAGTCATACACGCGAAACGTTGGGAAAGTAAAACATGTGCCTCTGCAGTATACAGACGAACAACTCCTAGACTTCTTGAAAGACGCAGGAGTTATATCGGCACGCAGACAGATAAGATATTCCCGCCAAGAAGATGGAGCAGTACAGTCACGTCCACTTCACACGGTAATTCTGACTTTCAGAGACGATCGCCCTATTCCAGGAAGAATTTACTTGGGTTTCACCAGTCACCCTGTCGATGAATACCTAGGACCAGCACTTCGCTGTTATAACTGCCAGAGATTTGGGTACATGGCGAAAACCTGCCGCAGCACACGTCGATGCAAAATCTGCTCAGAAGATCATGACCACAAGGAGTGCAAGTCATTTTTCAACCTAAATGTGCAAACTGTGCGGGGAACCATGCCGCCTCCTTCTCAGGCTGCCCTCAGAAAAAAGCAGTGGCACAAATGCGTCGACACGAACTAATCCATGGAAGACAACCGCGACGCAATGAACCCGCCCCAAACCTTGAGATTGTTCATCGAGTGCCAGATCACCCACCTCAGGGGGCACCGGAACCACCACAGCCAAGAGCATCAACAAGCTATTCCTCCTCTAGAGAACAACCAACAGTGCAATCAAGAGACCAATCAAGAGGATCACAGTCAAGTGCCCAGTCTTATGCATCAGTGCTACGGAAACCCAGACGACAACAGGCAGAAAGTAATACACAAGAAAGCTCCAGTACTCGCACACATTTCTCTCAGCGGCCTTACTAATCTACTGCAGAAGTAACACAAGCTAATAGCGACCATACCACAGCATCGGTGACACAACTGATTTTGCCAATGCTTTTCGCAGCTCTTAAGGCAATCCTGTCTGCTCTGCCGGAAGCAAACAACCTACCAGAAGTGAAAGCCTTGTTGCCTCTAGAAGCACTATTGTGTCAACAATCCGGGCCGAAACTGCGGCAGGCAGAGCATGAATAACCGCTACAAAAATGTCTCCATATTTCAGTGGAATGCCAACAGTCTTCGAAGGAAGTGTGCTGACTTTCGTAAACTGCTTGTGCAATACAACTTCCCAATACTTTGCATTCAAGAGGCGGGAATCAATGACGACTTTCGCCTCTCAAATTATGTGATATACAAGACTTCTCGTCAAGGTGCTGTTAGCAGAGTGCTCCTGTGCGTCAGAAAGGACCTACCATCTTATCAAATTCAGTCCAGTGATTCAGACTTCCCGGAATTCATCGCATGTAAAGTATCCTTTGGCAAGCTCTGTATAACGGTGATTAATCTATATCTACAACCTTCAAACCGGATTTCAGTAGAAGCGCTAGTGGATATCTTCAAAATAGCTCATTCTAATGTATTTATATGTGGCGACTTCAATGCACACAACACCATCTGGGGCAGTGGCCATTGTGATGCACGGGGTAATGTTATTGAGTGCGCCATAGATAAATGCAACTTGACTGTTTTAAACGATGGGTCGCCAACATTCCTTCGTGGATATAATTACTCAAGCTGCATAGATGTTACCCTGTGTTCACATGATCTAGTGAATGGTGTGGGATGGACAACAGATATGGAAACGCGCGGAAGTGATCATTTTCCCATCCTTGTTTACCACCCTAGCATGCACTGTGATATCAGGCGTTACAGCAGACTAACCAACTGGCAAGCTTTTCGGTACCGCCTAACGGATCAAATTAATCAACATGCAACAATGGAAAAATTTACAGAATTTTTGCAGGACAATATGAACATATACACAAAGAAGGTCCCAATTCCAAAAGATTATGCTGCAGTTGACGGAGAATATGAACACCTAAGAGCCATCCGACGTCGATCCGAAAGAGCTTACCGACGGAGCGGAAGTTTAGAAGCATATAGAAACGCTCAGAAAATACACAATGTAATGCGCAGACGAATGGAAAATTTAGGCAAACGGCGCTGGCGCGATTTCTGCGGCACGCTGTCTCCTCACGCGGCTGTCCCACGAATTTTTCTAGTAATTCGTTCTTTAAGCGGACCTGTAACACAGAGCTTCCCATTTCGTGCTCTCGCTGTAGCTCGGGACACGTGTGAAATAATGGTTGCAGATGAATTTTGTGAGCTTATTTCCAGACCTGCTTTTTCATCACAATGTGCAGAATTTGATATTTCAGTAGTGTTGGCTAAGCGAAAAATTACTGCTTGCTACTGGGCCCAACATCCTCAATTAGATCATACTTTCACATTAAGCGAGCTTCAATGTGCAATTGCATCATGTCGCCAAAAGTCCGCTGCTGGGCCGGACGGCATTACGTACAACATGCTAAGAAACCTCGGACCGACAGGTACAAATGCTCTCTTAGACATCTATAATAACTTATGGATAGAGGAAACTGTACCTGACTCTTGGAAAGTCGCTCGAATCATACCAATTTTAAAACCTGGTTAGACGCCCTTGTGCCTTGAATCCTTCCGCCCTGTTCGTTTGACAAGTTGTTTATGCAAAGTAATGGAGAAAATGATTGACGCGCGACTTCAATGGTGGTGTAATGAAACGAATGTGCTGTCCAACTACTTAGTAGGTTTTAGAAAACATAGATGCACAATGGATGCAATATTAGATATAGTAACCTGTGTGGAGCATGAGCGTGCACGTGGGAACATGACTATAGCAGTATTCCTAGACATCAAGAGGGCGTTTGACACTGTTAGTCACGATCATGTTTTGCAAAGCATGTTGGAACTTGGTCTGTCTGGCAGGTCCTTGCGATGGATGTCTGAATTTCTATCAGGTCGCAAAATATTTGTTCAGACGGGTGAAGGAAAGAGTGCTGAACACGTTGTCAAACAGGGAGTACCACAGGGAAGCGTACTCAGCCCCTTCCTTTTTAACTGCGTCATGGCTGATTTAACAAGAAGGCTGCCATCACAGTTAAAGTTTTCACTGTATGCAGATGATGTGTGTATTTGGACATCTGGGTCTAATGCTGAACTACTTAAAATGGCATTGCAAGACGGCATAATTATAATCAACAAATTTTTGAGAGAGAGAGGAATGGTACTATCACACGCAAGGACCAAAGACAGCTGTATTGCCCTTCACTCGAAGGCAGTTAAAAATTTCACTCTTAATCTGGAAGAACACCCTCTAATGATTGTCACACAGCATCGATTTCTAGGCATAATACTTGATAGGCAGCTATCCTGGGCACCCCACATAAAAAAACTCGAAAACGAGGTCAATGCCATAGTGACTGTACTTCGCAGACTTGCAGGCACATCATGGGGCGGATCAGTATCGTCCATGCTGACTGTTCACAATGCATTAATACGACAAAAAGTTGCGTATTCCGCGCCCATCTTACACGGACTTTCCCACACGTCCGAAGAGCGACTTCAAAGACTTTTAGCTAGAGGACTACGCCTATGCCTTGGAGTTCCACGAGCGACTTCTAGTTCTCTTGTAATAGCTGAGGCTCGCCAATCACCATTTCCAGTTATGCGAACTACAGAAACATGCCGGCATTATTTCCGTCTTCAAACCCAGCATAAGAACCACCCATTGGCTCTAGACATAATGAAACGAGATAGAAGTTATGTTCATGTGGAAATTCAAGAAAATCTTCACATATTGCCAAGAAATGAATTTTGGAACTCAGACATCAAATATCCTCCATGGCTGCTTACAGTTCCAAAAATCGAATTGTCAGTAGATGGGATATTCAGCAAAAGAGACATGTTCATTCGAGCTGCTCAACAACTATCGCTGTACCAGATATATATGCGGTATTCAGGACACACACACGTCTATACAGATGGCTCCAGTACAGCAACCTCTTCAACTTCATCATTCATTATACCGCACCTCAACAAACAAGAATCATTTAAGTTATCTCGTGCGACTTCGTCCACAACGGCTGAAGGGTTCGCAATCCTATGTGCCATAAAATTTATATTGTCAGTAAGAGATGCGCAAAAATGGGTAATTTTCAGCGATTCACAGGCGGCTCTAACATCACTCTGCAACACAAAGGGGAAAACATTCAGTGACAGTATAACATATGAAACACTTAAAAACCTCACAAAGGCAAGCGAAGCGAAACATTCAATAGCATTCCAGTGGCTACCAGGGCATTGCGACATTCCTGGCAACACAGCAGCCGATGAAGCAGCACGACAAGCGCACCTCAAAGATGATACGGCTCCGCTCCCAATATAATAGGATGAATTACGCTGCATTAGAAGAACAACGTCTCTCAAAATGTATAGAAACACTTGGTTTGACCAGAATTCTAAGAGCTCGGACTTATATCATATTGATCCATTTATTGAATTCAAATTTTCATTGTCATTAGATAGAACTATGGAAACCCTTATTCATCGATTAAGGCTAGGCACTGCCTACACAAAGCATTTCTTACACAGAATTGGCCGTGCGGAAACCCCCGAATGTGATTGTGGATTTGTAGACGAAGATATATATCACCTCCTTCTAGATTGCCCACATCACGACACACCAAGAAGCCGACTTAAATCAGCGCTAATTAAATTAGACCGCAGACCTTTCAGTTTAAGGAAACTTTTGGGCCCTTGGCCAACAACGGCTTTGCAGAAGAGTGCTTTAAAAGCACTAAAGACTTTTCTTGAAGACAGCGGCATTGCTGGACGTTATTAGCGCTTTCATTGTTCCCTTCATTTCATTGTCACTGTATATATCCATCTGTTTGTGAATTATGTTATGTTGACTGTTCTGTTGTGACTGTATGTGATAATAGATTTACACGATGTATGTACCACCCGCTGACTAGACAATGTGTTATTAGGCGACAATATCTTTTGTACTTTTGAGACTTTCATCTACATAAGTGTGGAGACATTTACATTGTATATTGTATGTACCATGTGTTCCTTACGTCATAGTCTTCCTGTGGAAACGTTGCGTGATAAGTCCTGGTGCTTGTGTGAAAATACTATTTGATATGTCACCTTGAACCCTGTACGATGTATGACGGAACCACTGAAGAGATGAGGAGTAGCCGGCGCCTTAAACTGTGCGCCAACATCTCCTTATATCATATCAATAAAAAAAAAAGGGTCAGTGTGTCGTCATGTGGTGGTTGCACTTCTTCCATTGCTTTTTACAACGCTTTAATTGCATCAGCATATTCTTCAAATGGATCGACAACTGCTTTCGGTGTATACTAGATAAGAAATGGCAGACTTTCTTGCAGCTGACGTTCCTGAAGGCCGTTTTCCCAGGGGTTCCCCATTCGCTATGCTTGACAAAACTCACTGGAGAATTGATTTTTTTTTCTTTTTTTTTTTGGTAGCTGTTCTGCTGCAGTGCGCTTTTCATGATTCTGAAGACGCAAGAAAAGCAGCAAAACTACATTTTCAATGGGCATAATTATTTGCCGCTGGAAGGGAATATGAAATGGAGAATGACCCATACTTATTAGGGGTTTTACACACAACTATAGCGTATTCGACGCTGATCACAGTTGGTATGCAATATTGAGCTGACCACTTTCTACCCAAGGACATAAGATAATTCTGGGCACAAATTTCTTAAGTAAATCCAGAACACGGTAACGAAAAAAAAATATTCTAGGGTTTCAGGTGCCACAACCACGATTTGATTATCGGGCACGTTTTCAATTTCGCCCCCCATCGAAATACGGCCGCCGCTGCGACGATTTGATTCCGCGACCTCGTGCTTAGCAGCTCAACGCCAGCGCTGCTAAACGACTACGCCAGGTAACATGGTAACAAATACTATCGTTTATTTGGACAAAGAAGATGGAATTAGTAAGCTTAAGATCAAGCTTTAGCTCGGACCAAACTCCGACGCGGCCTATTCAAATACATGTAAAACGCAATAACGCTTTCTGTGATAACCCCTGGACCGATTTCATTGAAATTTGTTGCATTCGAGAGAAAAGGTTAAATTCTAGTGACTGTTGGAAGCGTGATTTCGAGTTAGGGCCTGAATATTGTTAAAATAATTTTCAAAACTTTGAAAGTTCGAAAAAACAACAACAGTAGAAGCACCAAGTTTACAAATTAATAGCTCTGCTTCAAGAACAGATATCGCGGTTCTGTAAACGGCATCCATTAGACCATTCAAAGCGAACATAATTGCTATGTCAATTGATATCTTCCTTAAATTTGTTACATTGTGTACAAGTGTTCTGCAAAAGTGTATTTTCATATTACAATTTTTTTTATGATTGATGTTTAACATATCACTTATGTTCGCTTTAGATGTCCTATTATATGCAATTCACAGAATTGTGATATCACATTCATTGCTGAGTTAGAGAGTTGTAAACTTCATAGTTTCGTTTTCTGAAAAACTTCAATTTTTGCCAATATTTAATAAAAATGGAAGACCTACATCAAAAACTCGAAACCTACAGTCACAGGATTTTAAGTTTTCTTTTAAATGCAACAAACATTGTGAAATTTTGTGCAGTGATTGCTGAGAAAAACGAATCCTCCTTTTGCATGTGTTGGGATGGGAGCACCCGAGCTAAAGCTCCCTTTTAACTCTGTTGATTGTGTGCAAGTAAAACATAGGTGCCTGTCGTATTCTCTGCGCCACGCAAGCTCGCCCTGCAGCTGTGTCCTCGCATTCTTTCTGATGGGAGCAAGAAACGTGGCTGTCTTAAAGTACATGCCAAGCCGTACACGAAATCAGCTACCGGAGTCGTGTATGAGTTTCCGCTGTCTTGCGGTAAGACATATGTCGGCCAGACTGGGCGATGCGTAAATGAGCATGCGTCGGAACATGAGCTGTCACTCAAAGGTGAAGACGGAGCACATTCGCCTATGCACTGCGATTCACGTCCGTGTTAGCCACGACTGGACAAGACACCGATTCTGGAAGAAGAAGGGAAACCACGGCACGTGAATTGTTAGAGGCGCTTCATATTAAAGAGCGAGGTTCGTCTTGTATTAGCGACACATCAGTTTTATTTTTTGCATGCAGAAAGAAGATAGCCGGCTGTGATTAGGGTGTTGCGCGGTTGAAGCTGTTTTGTGTGTTGCGCATTCGCATGCGTGTATATACTGCATGTGATACAATAGAGAATAAACAGTCGAAAGTTGGCGCTCCCCTTGTTCCCTTCCATCATTCCTTGTTTGCGCCGAAGTGATGATATTTATGGTCTACTCATCAATATGAACCGACTAGCCGAGCAACATGTACTTCAAGTAAAACATAGCTCGGAGTGCGTGTAGCACCCGAGCTATGTTTTCTGTGATAACCCCTGGACCGATAACCCCTGGATCGAGAAAAAGTTAAATTATAGCGACTGTTGGAAGCGTGATATCGAGTTAGGATCTGAATTTTGTTAATATTATTTTCAAAATTTTGAAAGTTCGAAAGAAACAATAGAAGCATCAAGTTTACAAATTAATAGCTCTGCTTCAAGAACAGATATCGCGGTTCTGTAAACGGCGTCCATTAGACCATTGGAGCGTAATAAGCATCATCATCATCATCATCAGCCTAGTTACGCCCACTGCAGGGCAAAGGCCTCTCCCATACTTCTCCAACTGCCCCGGTCATGTACTAATTGTGGCCATGTTGTCCCTGCAAACGTCTTAATGTCATCTGCCCACCTAACTTTCTGCCGCCCCCTGCTACGCTTCCCTTCTCTTGGAATCCAGTCCGTAGCTCTTAGTGACCATCGGTTATCTTCCCTCCTCATTACATGTCCGGCCCATGCCCATTTCTTTTTCTTGATTTCAACTAAGATGTCGTTTACCCGCGTTTGTTGCCTCACCCAATCTGCTCTTTTCTTATCCCTTAACGTTACACCCATCATTCTTCTTTCCATAGCTCGTTGCGTCGTTCTCAATTTCAGCAGAACCCTTTTCGTAAGCCTCCAGGTTTCTGCCCCATATGTGAGTACTGGTAACACACAGCTGTTGTACACTTTCCTTTTGAGGGATAGTGGCAACCTACTGTTCATGATTTGAGAATGCCTGCCAAACGCACCCCAACCCATTCTTATTCTTCTGGTTATTTCAGTCTCATGATCCGGATCCGTGTTCACTACCTGCCCTAAGTAGATGTATTCCCTTACCACTTCCAGTGTTTCGCTACCTATCGTAAACTGCTGTTCTCTTCCGAGACTGTTAAACAGTACTTTAGTTTTCTGCAGATTAATTTTCAGACCCACCCTTCTGCTTTGTCTCTCTAGGTCAGTGAGCATGCATTGCAATTGGTCTCCTGAGTTACTAAGCAAGGCAATATCATCAGCGAATCGCAAGTTGCTAAGGTATTCTCCATCAACTTTTATCCCCAATTCTTCCCACTCCAGGCCTCTGAATACCTCTTGTAAACATGCTGTGAATAGCATTGGAGATATCGTATCTCCCTGTCTGACGCCTTTCTTTATAGGGATTTTGTTGCTTTCTTTGTGGAGGACTACGGTGGCTGTGGAGCCGCTATAGATATCTTCCAGTATTTTTACATATGGCTCATCTACACCCTGATTCCGTAATGCCTCCATGACTGCTGAGGTTTCGACTGAATCAAACGCTTTCTCGTAATCAATGAAAGCTATATATAAGGGTTGGTTATATTCTGCACATTTCTCTATCACTTGATTGATAGTGTGAATATGGTCTATTGTTGAGTAGCCTTTACGGAATCCTGCCTGGTCCTTTGGTTGATAGAAGTCTAAGGTGTTCCTGATTCTATTTGCGATTACCTTAGTAAATACTTTGTAGGCAACGGACAGTAAGCTGATCGGTCTATAATTTTTCAAGTCTTTGGCGTCCCCTTTCTTATGGATTAGGATTATGTTAGCGTTCTTCCAAGATTCCGGTACGCTCGAGGTTATGAGGCATTGCGTATACAGGGTGGCCAGTTTCTCTAGAACAATCTGACCACCATCCTTCAGCAAATATGCTGTTACCTGATCCTCCCCAGCTGCCTTCCCCCTTTGCATAGCTCCTAAGGCTTTCTTCACTTCTTCTGGCGTTACCTGTGGGATTTCGAATTCCTCTAGGCTATTCTCTCTTCCACTATCGTCGTGGGTGCCACTGGTACTGTATAAATCTCTATAGAACTCCTCAGCCACTTGAACTATCTCGTCCATATTAGTAACGATATTGCCGGCTTTGTCTCTTAACGCACACATCTGATTCTTGCCTATTCCTAGTTTCTTCTTCACTGTTTTTAGGCTTCCTCCTTTCCTGAGAGCCTGTTCAATTCTATCCATATTATAGTTCCTGATGTCCGCTGTCTTACGCTTGTTGATTAACTTAGAAAGTTCTGCCAGTTCTATTCTAGCTGTAGGATTAGAGGCTTTCATACATTGGCGTTTCTTGATCAGATCTTTCGTCTCCTGCGATAGCTTACTGGTTTCCTGTCTAACGGCGTTACCGCCGACTTCTATTGCGCACTCCTGGATGATGCCCATGAGATTGTCGTTCATTGCTTCAACACTAAGGTCCTCTTCCTGAGTTAAAGCCGAATACCTGTTCTGTAGTTTGATCCGGAATTCCTCTAGTTTCCCTCTTACCGCTAACTCATTGATTGGCTTCTTGTGTACCAGTTTCTTTCGTTCCCTCCTCAAGTCTAGGCTAATTCGAGTTCTTACCATCCTGTGGTCACTGCAGCGTACCTTGCCGAGCACGTCTACATCTTGAATGATGCCAGGGTTCGCGCAGAGTATGAAGTCGATTTCATTTCTAGTCTCACCATTCGGGCTCCTCCACGTCCACTTTCGGCTAACCCGCTTGCGGAAAAAGGTATTCATTATACGCATATTATTCTGTTCTGCAAACTCTACTAATAATTCTCCTCTGCTATTCCTAGAGCCTATGCCATATTCCCCCACTGACTTGTCTCCAGCCTGCTTCTTGCCTACCCTGGCATTGAAGTCGCCCATCAGTATAGTGTATTTTGTTTTGGCTTTACCCATCGCCGATTCTACGTCTTCATAAAAGCTTTCGACTTCCTGGTCATCATGACTAGATGTAGGAGCGTAGACCTGTACAACCTTCATTTTGCACCTCTTATTAAGTTTCACAACAAGACATGCCACCCTCTCGTTAATGCTATAGAATTCCTGTATGTTACCAGCTATTTCCTTATTAATCAGGAATCCGACTCCTAGTTCTCGTCTCTCCGCTAAGCCCCGGTAACACAGTACATGCCCGCTTTTTAGCACTGTATATGCTTCTTTTGTCCTCCTAACCTCACTGAGTCCTATTATATCCCATTTACTACCCTCTAATTCCTCCAATAACACTGCTAGACTCGCCTCACTAGATAGCGTTCTAACGTTAAACGTTGCCAGGTTCAGATTCCAATGGCGGCCTGTCCGGAGCCAGGTATTCTTAGCACCCTCTGCAGCGTCACAGATCTGACCGCCGCCGTGGTCAGTTGCTTCGCGGCTGCTGGGGACTGAGGGCCGGGGTTCGATTGTTGTATTCATATAGGAGGTTGTGGCCAAGTACTGCACCAGGGTGGCCAATCCTGCTCTGGTGAGAGAGTGCGTTACCGGTTCTGGTCACCGGGATCAGGCCGCACTCCAGGCCTGTTTGTGCAATTTTCTCAACACACGGTTTTTTTTTTTTTTGTATTTTCCGGTGGAGAATAGCGCGGCACCGGGATTTGAATCACGGTCCTCTTGCACTGGAGACGGATACTCTACCGTCCCCGTAGGAGTTAAATTAAAAATTAATTTATGGGGTTTTACGTGACAAAACCACTTTCTGATTATGCACGCCGTAGTGGAGGACTCCGAAAATTTCGACCACCTGGGGTTCTTTAACGTGCACTTAATTCTAAGTACACGGGTGTTTTCGCATTTCGCCCCCATCGAAATGCGGCCGCCGTGGTCGGGGTCCGATCCCGCGACCTCGTGCTCAGCAGTCTAACACCATAACCACTGAGCAACCACGGCGGGTCCCGCAGGAGTTGTACGCCTCATTTAACCTACAGTGGTGCCCTACTTGGTCAGTCAAGGTGGACTAATCTGAGCTCGGTTATACCGCATGGATGGCACTCGGCTAGAAAACCTCGTATTTATGACCTGCACATGTGAGGCCTTACATATTTGAAGATATATATCTATTCTTTTTTTTTTTTTTTTTTTTTAGGAGGGTTCCCGTACAGTGATAAAATAAAGGAAAAGACATTAAAAGAAAGAAAAAAAGAAAGAAAAAGGGGCGGAAAAAAAAAAAACGGAACATAACAGGTGATTTGAACTCGTGACCCTTCGATGTTGCCCGGAAAGATAGCTCAGTCGGTTGGTTCGTCAGGCCCCAGGCTACTTTCAAGCGCCACAGCTCCTCCTCCGAGCCTCACACTTACGTGGAAAGAGACTCATGTTGTCCGCGATAGTCGGTTTAGTCGGATAGTCCGAGTAGTTGGAAGGCATACTTTCTAGGAAAAATGGCCGCTCAAGGAGAAGAGCGAACTCGAGCGGCTTTAGAGGCTAGGAAAACTGCCTTAAAATATTTAGACTTGAGGGAAAGCTTCGTTAACAAACTATAACACGGCAATCAGCACTCGAATACGACGAGAGAAATTACTGAGACGTGGAAAATTCCCTTGAAAAAAATCTGGTTTGCTAGACAAATGTATTGTATTGTATGTATTGAACCTCTTAAAAGATGAGGGGTGAAATATGCGCTCACCGAGAGGGCATCTTCAGCGCGAGACATCCACAAGGCACCTTACAGAGATGTGGAGAGCTTCGCGGCCGGAACGAAGCATCCCTTCTCCGCCGGCCAAGAGGGGGAAACGTGCTTTCCGATCGCTCAAGGTTGCGCGGACAACGCATAGCTCTAGCGTCTAGGAAAAGCTTAACCAGGTGCGATGGCGGCACGCATAGCGTGGGAAGCTAGCCGCCAGAATAACTATACCAAGGACTGCTGCTGATGAGGGCGAAGTACCTTCGTGTAATTATAATAACCCTAATAGGACTACTTTCGAAAAAAAAAGGAAACGGCCCAGAGGGCTATACTACGAGAGCTATGACTGATAGTTTTCTATATATATATATATATATATATATATATATATATATATATATATATATATATATATATATTCATCTCATCTATGGGATCGCATTCGCGCGCTGTTTCTTTGTCTCTGCGTGTAGTACAGTTAAGAGAGCCAGTTTAAGGGCGGAGAAGAAGAAAGAAGAAAAAAGCAAAAACTGCAGCGCCGTGGTTTTAAAGCGCACCCGTGGTAGAGAAACGGAATGCGATATAAGCGTGCGTAGCCATGATACGCACACGACAAACTGCCTTAAAATATTTAGACTTGAGGGAAAGCTTCGTTAGCAAACGATAGCACGGCAATCAGCACTCGAATATAATTATAACCCTAATACTAATTGTAAATATTCATCTCATCTATGGGATCTAATGCGCGCGCTGTTTCTTTGTCTCTGCGTGTAGTAGTTGAGAGAGCCAGTTTAAGGGCGGAGAAGAAGAAAGAAAAGAAAAGCAAAAACTGCAGCGCCGTGGTTTTAAAGCGCAGCCGTGGTAGAGAAACGGAATGCGATATAAGCGTGCGTAGCCATGATACGCACACGACAAACTGCCTTTAAATATTTAGACTTGAGGGAAAGCTTCGTTAGCAAACGATAGCACGGCAATCAGCACTCGAATATAATTATAACCCTAATACTAATTGTAAATATTCATCTCATCTATGGGATCTAATGCGCGCGCTGTTTCTTTGTCTCTGCGTGTAGTAGTTGAGAGAGCCAGTTTAAGGGCGGAGAAGAAGAAAGAAAAGAAAAGCAAAAACTGCAGCGCCGTGGTTTTAAAGCGCAGCCGTGGTAGAGAAACGGAATGCGATATAAGCGTGCGTAGCCACGATACGCACACGACAAACTGCCTTAAAATATTTAGACTTGAGGGAAAGCTTCGTTAGCAAACGATAGCACGGCAATCAGCACTCGAATATAATTATAACCCTAATACTAATTGTAAATATTCATCTCATCTATGGGATCTAATGCGCGCGCTGTTGCTTTGTCTCTGCGTGTAGTAGTTGAGAGAGCCAGTTTAAGGGCAGAGTAGTTGGAAGGCATACTTTCTAGGAAAAATGGCCGCTCAAGGAGAAGAGCGAACTCGAGCGGCTTTAGAGGCTAGGAAAACTGCCTTAAAATATTTAGACTTGAGGGAAAGCTTCGTTAACAAACTATAACACGGCAATCAGCACTCGAATACGACGAGAGAAATTACTGAGACGTGGAAAATTCCCTTGAAAAAAAAATCTGGTTTGCTAGACAAATGCTCGTATGTATTGAACCTCTTAAAAGATGAGGGGTGAAATATGCGCTCACCGAGAGGGCATCTTCAGCGCGAGACATCCACAAGGCACCTTACAGAGATGTGGAGAGCTTCGCGGCCGGAACGAAGCATCCCTTCTCCGCCGGCCAAGAGGGGGAAACGTGCTTTCCGATCGCTCAAGGTTGCGCGGACAACGCATAGCTCTAGCGTCTAGGAAAAGCTTAACCAGGTGCGATGGCGGCACGCATAGCGTGGGAAGCTAGCCGCCAGAATAACTATACCAAGGACTGCTGCTGCTGATGAGGGCGAAGTACCTTCGTGTAATTATAATAACCCTAATAGGACTACTTTCGAAAAAAAAAGGAAACGGCCCAGAGGGCTATACTACGAGAGCTATGACTGATAGTTTTCTATATATATATATATATATATATTCATCTCATCTATGGGATCGCATTCGCGCGCTGTTTCTTTGTCTCTGCGTGTAGTACAGTTAAGAGAGCCAGTTTAAGGGCGGAGAAGAAGAAAGAAGAGAAAAGCAAAAAACTGCAGCGCCGTGGTTTTAAAGCGCACCCGTGGTAGAGAAACGGAATGCGATATAAGCGTGCGTAGCCATGATACGCACACGACAAACTGCCTTAAAATATTTAGACTTGAGGGAAAGCTTCGTTAGCAAACGATAGCACGGCAATCAGCACTCGAATATAATTATAACCCTAATACTAATTGTAAATATTCATCTCATCTATGGGATCTAATGCGCGCGCTGTTTCTTTGTCTCTGCGTGTAGTAGTTGAGAGAGCCAGTTTAAGGGCGGAGAAGAAGAAAGAAAAGAAAAGCAAAAACTGCAGCGCCGTGGTTTTAAAGCGCAGCCGTGGTAGAGAAACGGAATGCGATATAAGCGTGCGTAGCCATGATACGCACACGACAAACTGCCTTAAAATATTTAGACTTGAGGGAAAGCTTCGTTAGCAAACGATAGCACGGCAATCAGCACTCGAATATAATTATAACCCTAATACTAATTGTAAATATTCATCTCATCTATGGGATCTAATGCGCGCGCTGTTTCTTTGTCTCTGCGTGTAGTAGTTGAGAGAGCCAGTTTAAGGGCGGAGAAGAAGAAAGAAAAGAAAAGCAAAAACTGCAGCGCCGTGGTTTTAAAGCGCAGCCGTGGTAGAGAAACGGAATGCGATATAAGCGTACGTAGCCACGATACGCACACGACAAACTGCCTTAAAATATTTAGACTTGAGGGAAAGCTTCGTTAGCAAACGATAGCACGGCAATCAGCACTCGAATATAATTATAACCCTAATACTAATTGTAAATATTCATCTCATCTATGGGATCTAATGCGCGCGCTGTTGCTTTGTCTCTGCGTGTAGTAGTTGAGAGAGCCAGTTTAAGGGCAGAGTAGTTGGAAGGCATACTTTCTAGGAAAAATGGCCGCTCAAGGAGAAGAGCGAACTCGAGCGGCTTTAGAGGCTAGGAAAACTGCCTTAAAATATTTAGACTTGAGGGAAAGCTTCGTTAACAAACTATAACACGGCAATCAGCACTCGAATACGACGAGAGAAATTACTGAGACGTGGAAAATTCCCTTGAAAAAAAAATCTGGTTTGCTAGACAAATGCTCGTATGTATTGAACCTCTTAAAAGATGAGGGGTGAAATATGCGCTCACCGAGAGGGCATCTTCAGCGCGAGACATCCACAAGGCACCTTACAGAGATGTGGAGAGCTTCGCGGCCGGAACGAAGCATCCCTTCTCCGCCGGCCAAGAGGGGGAAACGTGCTTTCCGATCGCTCAAGGTTGCGCGGACAACGCATAGCTCTAGCGTCTAGGAAAAGCTTAACCAGGTGCGATGGCGGCACGCATAGCGTGGGAAGCTAGCCGCCAGAATAACTATACCAAGGACTGCTGCTGATGAGGGCGAAGTACCTTCGTGTAATTATAATAACCCTAATAGGACTACTTTCGAAAAAAAAAGGAAACGGCCCAGAGGGCTATACTACGAGAGCTATGACTGATAGTTTTCTATATATATATATATATATATATATATATATATATATATATATATATATATTCATCTCATCTATGGGATCGCATTCGCGCGCTGTTTCTTTGTCTCTGCGTGTAGTACAGTTAAGAGAGCCAGTTTAAGGGCGGAGAAGAAGAAAGAAGAGAAAAGCAAAAACTGCAGCGCCGTGGTTTTAAAGCGCACCCGTGGTAGAGAAACGGAATGCGATATAAGCGTGCGTAGCCATGATACGCACACGACAAACTGCCTTAAAATATTTAGACTTGAGGGAAAGCTTCGTTAGCAAACGATAGCACGGCAATCAGCACTCGAATATAATTATAACCCTAATACTAATTGTAAATATTCATCTCATCTATGGGATCTAATGCGCGCGCTGTTTCTTTGTCTCTGCGTGTAGTAGTTGAGAGAGCCAGTTTAAGGGCGGAGAAGAAGAAAGAAAAGAAAAGCAAAAACTGCAGCGCCGTGGTTTTAAAGCGCAGCCGTGGTAGAGAAACGGAATGCGATATAAGCGTGCGTAGCCATGATACGCACACGACAAACTGCCTTAAAATATTTAGACTTGAGGGAAAGCTTCGTTAGCAAACGATAGCACGGCAATCAGCACTCGAATATAATTATAACCCTAATACTAATTGTAAATATTCATCTCATCTATGGGATCTAATGCGCGCGCTGTTTCTTTGTCTCTGCGTGTAGTAGTTGAGAGAGCCAGTTTAAGGGCGGAGAAGAAGAAAGAAAAGAAAAGCAAAAACTGCAGCGCCGTGGTTTTAAAGCGCAGCCGTGGTAGAGAAACGGAATGCGATATAAGCGTGCGTAGCCACGATACGCACACGACAAACTGCCTTAAAATATTTAGACTTGAGGGAAAGCTTCGTTAGCAAACGATAGCACGGCAATCAGCACTCGAATATAATTATAACCCTAATACTAATTGTAAATATTCATCTCATCTATGGGATCTAATGCGCGCGCTGTTGCTTTGTCTCTGCGTGTAGTAGTTGAGAGAGCCAGTTTAAGGGCAGAGTAGTTGGAAGGCATACTTTCTAGGAAAAATGGCCGCTCAAGGAGAAGAGCGAACTCGAGCGGCTTTAGAGGCTAGGAAAACTGCCTTAAAATATTTAGACTTGAGGGAAAGCTTCGTTAACAAACTATAACACGGCAATCAGCACTCGAATACGACGAGAGAAATTACTGAGACGTGGAAAATTCCCTTGAAAAAAAAATCTGGTTTGCTAGACAAATGCTCGTATGTATTGAACCTCTTAAAAGATGAGGGGTGAAATATGCGCTCACCGAGAGGGCATCTTCAGCGCGAGACATCCACAAGGCACCTTACCTAAGCATAAGCATATTGCGCTCCAATTACGGGCAATAGGGCGGTGGGATACTGCAATCTGTAAATGCTAATTGAGCATACCTTGAAAGAATAAATGTCTATGCTTGCGATGGGGGGTTGGGGGGGCGGTAGGTGTGAAATGTGAAATGTTCCCGGATACTTTTCCGCGTCTGCTCGGCAACATGACCAACATGATCACGGTAAATTATCACAAAGCATATTTTACAGCTTCTGCCGCTTTTAGACGTCAAAATCTATTAATAGCGAATTCATTTGCCTGTGCACATACTGGGAAAAAAGGTATGTGTCGGCTTACGAGAAGGAAAGGAAGCGAAAAGGTTCGTGGACACTTTTCCCTGTTGACCCGGGTGCACGGTAAATTATCACACTACACGATTTCCCGCTTCCACTTCTAGGCATCACAATCTACGAACAGAGAAAGCCTTCCTTTGTGCGCGCAGTTTAAAAGCAGAAAGGTCTCCATTTACGAGAACCAAATTTAAGCTGAATATTCCATGAGATTCTTCCCTTTTCACTCGGCGCCATGACAACAATAAATTATCGCACTACGCGTTATTCACGATTCTACTTTTACACGTCACATTCTCAGAAAAAACGAATTTCTTCGCCAGTGTGCACATTGTAAAAGGTGAAATGTCTCCGTTTACGGGAGTGAAGTGGAAGATAAAATGATCCCGGACACTTTTCCGTGTCTTCCCGGCAACATGACAACGATAAATTATCGCACTACGCGTTAATCACGATTTTGCTTTTAGACGCCACAATCTCAGCAAAAATGAATTTTTTCACCAGTGCGCACATTGTAAAAGGTAAAATGTCTCCGTTTATGGGAGCGAAGTGGAAGGCAAAATGTTCCCGGACGCTTTTCTGTATCTGCCCGGCAACGTGACCACGGTACATCATCGTACTACATATTTTACAGCTTTCGCTTTTACGCGGCATAATATATGAACAAGGAATTTCTCCTCGTGTACTCAGCTTAGTCGATAAGGGCATCTAAGAAAGGCAGGTGCAGTCAGAGGAGTTGAAATCAAGCAGTAGGCCGGAAGTTTGAATGCTAGTATGAAAAAGTGACTATGCGAACTGCACGGGCGCATGCACCCAGACGACCTTTCGAATGGCGTACGTAATGCCGCACTTTACGCGTTTGTGTGCGGTTGAAGAACCGCGCCAAAAATTAAATAAATGACAGCGGAAAACGAGGCCTCAAAGTGGGGCATGATGCGCCTTCGGGGAAATGTCACAGCAAAAAAAAAAAAAGTTCACTGAATTGCACGAATGATCGAAAAGTGGTGTTTTCTCATTGCTTGGGTAAGCATTCACAAGTATAGGCATGTAAAGTATTTTTCAGGAGCTTTCCCTTCCACATTGAGTCTCGCTGGCGAGCTCCGGAGTGAAAGGGCGTTCAGAAATTTACAATTAAGTTAAATACCATTCTTAACTTTCCTTAACATAAGTGAGTGAGTTTTTCTGTAAGCAACGTTGTTTCAAAGGTAGAGTCATCGCATTAAATAATCATTTTTCAGGCAAGTATGAACAGTCTATGAAATACCTCGCAAGTTTAGGAAATGTGACGATAAACTGAGAAAATGTCATTTTTTATGGAAGAAATTTGCGGGATTCATCTGAATTGTCGTGAAGCCTAAGTTACACGTGTCAATATTGTGATGTAAGGAAAGTTTCGACATCTATTAATGAAAAATTTCTGCATACGTGTTACTGATATATACGTCACTGAACCAAGTTAATTACCGCACCTTCTCAGCGTGTTGGCAGCCAGGACAAATAGGTATAATGGCTGCATAACTTCTCAGTAAATAAGAAAAATAATATTCTTTTGCACGTTCTCAGTGCCTAATTAATGGACATGGAAGCAATTAAGCAATAGAATACAAAGCGGTGTTCTGTAGTTCAGGCTCTAAATGTCTGCATAAATTAAATCTATACTGAAATTGGCTCCCTTATTATTCCTCTAGTACTGAAAATGGTATTCAAAATTAAGCTGTACAGATCAAACAGATATGGCTTGTTTTTGGCTGTGCAAAAAGTGACGCGACCCAAAAGCGCGCTGTAAAAAACACTTTGCCTATATCGTTCTCCGTTTCAATCAGGACCTTCGCTTGCGCTTCTGCATGCCCCCCTATTTGAGAGAATGAAATGAATAATTCTGAAAGCTTATGAACAAAAGTAGCCCTCGGAGAGAGTGAGTCGCTATGCGTCCGAAACGCTTCGCAAATAAACGCTGCGCAAGCAGAGCAAACTCACTTTCACCAAATTCGTACACATTACCGCAAGGTGTGAGCAGCCGTTACGACAATCAGCGCTGCTGGAAGTGCTTGGCGGATAGGTCGTGGGAGACAGTGACCACTTTCTCGTCACTTAGCTGCCAGGCAAAGGAATAATCGCAGGAAGTTAAACAGAAATCAAGGATTACCCCGCCTCCTGAGCCTGATGGCCCTCCTCAGCACCCTGAAATACACCAAGCTTCCGACAGCACATGGTGAAAGAACTGCCTATTGTCATTGCATAAGGGTAAGTAATTCGGAATTCTGACGCGAATATTTTTTTGAGACCGAAAGAGCTCACCTTGTTTTTATTGCGCACGATGTTGGCGTCGCGGACTGTCTCCGTGTTGCCGGGCGCCTTGGACTGGCGGAGCTTCTTCCAGATCTTGCCGTACGTGTAGCAGATGACGCCCAAGGGCAGGAAGTACTGCGCGCAGACCAGGGCGTGGTTGTAGGCCTTCCAGGTGAGCGGCCGCATGCCCACGTTGGCGCAGAAGGGCCGCTCGCGCAGGCCGCTCAGCTTGTCGACGACGAGCACCACGCGCAGGGCCAGCGCGTTGGGGCTCGCCACGACCAGCGACGAGAGCCAGATAATGAGAACGAGCAGCTTGGCTGTCGCCTTGGAACAGAAGCGGGCCTTGAGTGGCGACGTGATGGCCCGGTAACGCTCGACCGCGATGGCCGTGAGGGTGAACACGGACACGTTCACCGAGACCACCTGGACGTAGGGGCAGAAGGCGCACATGAAGTACGGAAGCGCCCAGCGCTGCAGCAGTGCGGCCTGAAATTGAAACGGGATCGAGAAGACGCCGATGATGACGTCGGCAACGGCCAGGTTGGCGATGAACAGGTTTGTGATGGTCTGCATACGCCGCGACGACGCCACGATCCACAGGACGAGCACGTTTCCCAGTATGGACACCAGAGAGACCAGTCCGTAGCAGAAAGACAGTAGCACGACGATGTCCACCGGAACCTCGTACAGGCTGCTGCCGCTGCTGCTGACGCTGCTCAGAGCTCCAGAGCCGTTGGTAGCCGAGTCCACGGCGTCGCTTACGTTCGCCGCGATGACAACGCTCACCTGTAGCACGCTCGAGTTGTCCACGCTGTCTGTCAGGCTGTCATTGAAACCGGACAGCTCGTAATACTGAACGACTTCCATTTCGGAAACGTCCAGTAGACCGTTTTACCTTACTGTCCACCTGGTGGCATCGCTCGCCGCGATGACGCGCGGTGCGAAACGCGCGCGCTACGCATCGTTCCCTGGGCTCTCTTCCGGTCCGGGCCGTTAGCTCGCGCGCCGGATCGCTGCCGCCGGCGCTTTGGGTAGCGCCTGCGACGACTGTCCCACAAGCGCACCCGCGCCCGCCGCGACTCGTCCCGAAGGAGAGAGAAATCGGGAGAGCCCGCTACCACGTGACTCCCACGTCCACCGCTCCTTCGGAGTTTGAACCCACGTGAAGAAACGGAGAGAAGATGCGCGCGGGAGTTCCCGCGCTGCCGGCCCGCCCGCGATCGTGCCGCCACCGCCGCTCCATCCGCGCAGTTACCGTGGAAGGGAGCGCTTTCCCCCGCTGGCACCTGTGGATGGGCGGCCTGTCTGTGTTCGCACCGCATCTGCTCTGCAGACTTGAGCCAAACAAGCAGCGATACTTTTGCCGGGTTTGACTGGGCCCCCTCCTTCCAGGACAAGAAAAGGATCTACGCACGCGGAAATGTATCGTGTAATTCGCCTATCAGCAATCACGCATACCGCGTTAGATCCCCCGATGAGTAGTATACGGAGCAGAGCAATAAAGGTCTGAGACAGCCTGTGCATAGGCCCCTTGTGAAAAGTATATTATATGCCTAAGCAAACGGGCTCAGTGCACGCCAGTATGACATGCAGGGAGTGCAAGAGTATACTTGCGAAAGCATTTTAACAGAGTTAAGCGCAATGGCCACGTATAGTTCCGAATTCATATATGCAGCCTTTAGATGTTCATGCGCTTAGCCGACTGATCCTTACTATATAATGACTTAATGATGGTTATTACACAGTAACGTCAAAAAGTTCAAATATGCGCTTGTAATGGCGGCATTTTCTTCAGTTTCGGTATCAAAAAACGTCTATTTATACCAACTTTTCGTGACGCATCCACTCGTTTATTTAAAACATAAACGCTCGCGGGATCAAATCCCAGCCACGGCGGCCGCATTTCGATGGGGGCGAAATGCGAAAATACCCGCGTACTTAGATTTAGGTGCACGTTAAAGAACCCCAGGTGGTCAATATTTCTGGAGTCCTCCACTACGGCGTGCCTGATATTCAGAAAGTGGTTTTGGCACGTAAAACCCCATAATTTAAAGCATAAACGCTTGCGCGGTGGCTGCGCCATATCTAAACTATCTGAAACTAGGCTTTTTATGCGGTTCAAGATTTTTTGCTGTTGGCTTTTAAAGGAAAAAGTGAAAGACATTTGATAGGAAGGAAGCACGACTGTACAGGGTGTCCCAGACAACTAAGATTTAAAAGTAAACCCAAGCACTTAGGATGCCGCGACCAAATATGTGTTGGTTTCTATTGCATGAAACAAGTTACATTATATATTGTGTTGTGCTTAACTACATATTTAATCAACATTACCTAACCAACTTCGGCCGCATTTTATATAGGCCAAAATTTCAAATCAAGAATTCCTACAGATGTTCTAGGAAACATCTAATTCAACAGCTTATATCTCCCTACTTGTTACGTAATCGTTCGTGTGTGTCTGTGTGTGTTTCCTAAAAAAAAGGGGTGCGAAATATGAAAAAGAAAAAGAAAAGCGCGCGGGGGCATGGCCGATTGGGCGTCGCGATTGCAGCGCTCTTAGACGGGCTGCGTACAGATGAACAGCAATTTTTGCCTGCTTTGCAGCCACCTAGAAAACAACAGGACAGTGACGCAGGCGTCGGTAGTGCGATTAACGCCAGTGATGTGTTTCTGATGTTTCCCCCGTGGTGGTTCGTGATATCCATAAGCAGACCACGCAGCACAGCAGGTTAAATGCCCTGTGCGTTCATACGTGGCACGTTTGAGAGCACTGCAATGTAACGGGCCTTTTTTTTTTCATATTTCTAAGGCTTTCTTCAGCATGCAGAAAGAAATTGGCAGTAGACATCTCTGATGACTGTCCATGTAAGGGAACCTTTCCTTCTTAGTTGTTTTTCTTCTTTTTAATACATGAAATTTACGAAATGTTGGCGCTTTCGGGCAGGCAGCGGCTGCTTCTTTTCACATAGAACAAATGTACTTGTGGTCATTTTTATGTTTGGAGAACTTTTTTAAAAAATCGCCTGTTGCAAATAGCTTAATTCTAGTTCTTGAGCTGGATTATTCAGAGAGGCAGACATTACTTCCACAAGAAATCGAAACAAATAATCAACTAATTACCGCAACTTCACTCATTCACTTCTTAATTACTTTACGGCACATATTGCAATTTACGAATTGTAGCCGGTGAGCTTGCAAGGCGGATCCACTTGGAATGAATTTCCAAAATGACGCCAGTTTGTAGATGTGCGCCATCAAACTTCGCCGTAAAAATGCACTGTTGCTCCACTTACTTTTTGACAAAACGCTAATTTAGGTATTGAAGCACAAATGTAACTGGAACGCCCATGTATTGCGTTCCACACTTTGGCAAATGATATCTCGAAACTGGTATCATCCTGGAAATTTGTTTCAAGTGGATACGTCTCGCACTCTCACCGGCTACAATTCGTAAATTGCAATATGTGAAGTAATTATTTAGAAGTTAATTAGTAAAGTGTCGTTAATTATTTGAATATGTGTTTCAATTTCTCGTGATAGTAACGTCTGCGTCTTCGGACAAATGACTGCTATGTTGTACATTATTAAAATGTTGCTGCTTCGGCGACTAACAGGATGTCTTCACTTGCCTGTAATCCCTGACGAAGGTCAGCCAATCCACCACCGAAACTGTTGGGAAATAAAGCAAATACCACGAAGTAGGTAGAAAAAAAGTTTCACTTTATATATATATATATATATATATATATATATATATATATATATATATATATATATATATATATATATATATATATATATATATATATATATATATATATATATTACTAGCACTTATCTTGTCTGCGTTTTTTTATCCCCTTGATTACTACGTTTGCAACGTGAACAGTTGCAACTGTCCAACTTTCTGAACTCGGGAAGAAGTAAAATTTTCAATGCAAGCCTATAAAACACATCTTCTGACTCTTCTACACATAATAAAGACAACACCTTGAACCGCAGGCGGGACCCGTCAGTGTCCACCGAATTAACTAGAACGGAGAAGGGCTCAATGCAAATGTGCGCAAGGTATCATTTATTGCGTGTTTCATTATGATAAAATCTAAGCCCTTATCGGGAGGAATGTACCATGGCACATTCTAGATGCTCATTGTACGTTGGTTTTGTATTTCCTTCACTTGCAAGACTTCGCAGAACCCACTTCACATTGAAGGATTAAATGCGGACGGTGTCTCAGCCAATTAATTTTAAATCGCAAAGACTGTTTCCAGGGTCCCCGGCGCACACCGAAAGGCGCTAAATTGCACCGGCACACACTTGACCGGAAGCTGTATGGCGGTGTTCATCGGAACGCGGCAACATTCATTTGGAAAGGAAAAAGAAATATTAGTCAATCGATGGCGGGGGACACTTTTGCAGATTTCCTTTCTAGGCCCTCTATAAGAGCTCGTTGTCGGTACCAGAGATGTGTTCAGCTTTAATTCGCTCCTTAGTAGACGTGGGCGAATATGCATTTTTTTTCGAATACGAATCGCATACGAAGAGTCAATATCGAAACGAATATCCAGTAGTCAAAAAGAAGCGCATATATTTACAGCAAGGATATTTATTTCGGTAAGATTAAATGTCACGCCTGTACTAATCAGTGCAAGAAACACAGCTAACTATCGAGGACGAGGTATCAGCTTTTAATAAAAAGCCACTGATTGTCATTACAATAAAAGTGCACGAATAGCCTCTTAAGAACTTTGTAGATTGGTTGCGAACTAGCCCCCCAAGAAAGAATGGCTGCTGCGTCACTAGCTTTCCGAAAACACTAAATAAATGATTGCCGAAAAAGGATCAGTAGTGTGAAAAGGGGAAAACATAACGAAAAAGAGCTGCTAAAGGACATGCGTGGAATAGGCCCATGCAAAGGGGCCCGTTGCAAGGAATACATCACAGGTTGTAGCGTAAGAATTGAAAGTCCTACATGACTGGACTGACAAAAGCACTAAATGACAAGGCTAGAAGCAAGAATCATAGATTGTCATGAAAGCTTCCGCCGCGAAAGCAAAAAAGAAAGCTTGTATTGCCCATTTTATTTCAGCATTGTTTTCAAAATTTATGTCGTCTCACTTCCGATAATTTGTGGTTCATTGTTTAACAGGCGGAGAACAGTATTCAGACTTTAACACTTCGGTTGTTGCGAAATATTTGGTCAGTTTCTCATTATTCGAACAGTTTCTTTTTGAATACGAGCACTTACAGCTTGTGTGCAGCATTCGATTCGTATTCAAATATTAGAATATTCGCCCAGCCCGACCTCCTAGGCCCCTTCTTGCAGATTCTTAGCAAGATATAAATTGCTAAACTGAGGCGTTGAAAAGTGTATGGGACTATGCTTTTAATAATTTAGTTCAGTTGGCTTGTGTTTGCATCCGGAAATTTATTTTTCTTCTTTTCCTTGCGCCCTCTAAAGCTTTTGAGTTAAAATATTCGTAGGGCATTCGCTAGTTAGCAGTTGACCCACTACAACCGTAGCGACTCGTAGTGCCGCTAACAAACATTACTTATTCTGCGCTAGAACAAGTAAGCTGACGCTGGCGTTCTTTTTTTTTTTTTTTTTTTGTTCTTGAGATCTGGAATCTGCTGAATTAACTTTGGGGCTTGGTCTAGCGTATAGGTGCGACCATTTCAGAAGGATGACAAGAATGTTCTTATTTATAGAATTTTATTTTTGAGCAAAAGTATTTCCCGCGTATTTTTTCCCGCGCCAATGGCAACTGAGCCTGTCAACTTTTAACACTCGAACTCTGTCGAGTGAGGCTAGCTTAGCAGAACTCTTTGAGGAACTGTCAGACATTGTTTGGGCTATCATCGGCCTTAGTGAGATCAGAAGAACTGGAGAGGCTTATACAGCGCTGGCTAGTGGCCATGTCCTCTGCTATAGAGGTCTAAAAGAAGCAATACGGGGTGGGATTCCTAATCCATACGGACATAGCGCGCAACATTGACGAATTCTACAGCATTAGTGAGAGGGTAGCAGTAGTCGCAATCAAACTTCATAAGAAGTATAGAATAAATGTAGGACCAGCCTCCGCTCCAACATCCACTCAGGATGATGATAAAGTAGATCAGTTTTATGAAGATGTTGAATTAGCGATGAGAAAGGTGCCAACTCAGTATACAATAATAATGGGCCACATCAATGCAAAAGTGGGGGAAAAGCAGGCTGGTGAACAAGCAATTGGCAACTACAGCGTCGATTCCAGGAACGCTAGAGGAGATGCTGGTAGAATTCAAAGAAAAGAATAAGCTGCAAATAACGAAAACCTTCTTAAGGAAGCATAGCAACAGAAAGTGGACCTGGAAAAGCCCTAATGATGAAACAAGAAACGAAATTGATTTCATACTTTCTGCCGGTCCCAGCATAGTGCAGGATGTAGAAGTGTTAGGTAGGGTAAAGTGCAGGGATCATAGGTTAGTGAGGGCTAGGATTAACCTCAATTTGAAGAGAGAAAGAGTAAAATTGGTCAAGAAGAAACAGGCCAACCTAGATTCAGTAAGGGTTCAAGCAGACAAATTCAGGCTGGTACTTGCAAACAAATATGCAGCCTTAGAACAGATAAATGAAGATGACATAGACGTAATGAATGAAACCGTAAGTAGGCTAGCTTCAGAGGCAGCAATTGAAGTGAGAGGCAAGGCACCAAGGCAACCAGTAGGCAAGCTTTCCCAAGTAACAAAGGACCTAATAAACAAGCGACAACGAATGAAAGTGTCCAGCTCAAGAAATAAGAAAGCATTCGCGGAGCTGTCAAAACTGATCAACATGGCGAAAATAAGGGATATTCTAAATTTTACGTGAGAAAGACTGAGGAAGCCGTAAAAAATGGACGCAGCCTGAAATCAGTGAGAAGGAAACTTAGCATAGGACAAACCAATATGTATGCACCGAAAGATAAGCAGGGTAATATTATCAGCAATGTCGAAGATATATTAAATGTAGCAGAAGAATTTTGTACTGACCTGTACAGTATCCAAAGCAGTCACGATACCTCCATTCGAAGCAGTAATGAACAGATTGCAGAGACTCCTCCTATAACTAGCGATGAGGTCAGAAGGTGCCTTGCAAGACATGAAACGGGAAAAAGCGGCAGGAGAAGATAGAATAACAGTCGACTTAATCAAAGATGGAGGAGACATAATGATTGAAAATCTGGCGGCTCTATATACGAAGTGTCTGTCGACTTCAAGGGTCTCAGAAAACTGGAAGAATGCAAACATTATACTGATCCACAAACAGGGAGACGTTAAAGAATTGAAAAATTATAGGCCCATTAGCTTACTTTTAGTATTATATAAAATATTCACCAAGATAATCTCTAATAGAATAAGGGCAACACTGGACTTTAGTCAACCAAGGGAACAGGCAGGTTTCAGGAAGGGATTCTCTACAATGTATCACATCCATGTAATCAATCAGGTAATCGAGAAATCCACAAAGTACAATCAGCCTCTCTATATGGCTTTCATAGATTACGAAAAGGCATCTGATTCTCCAGAGACACCAGCAGTCATAGAGGCATTACGTAATCAAGGAGTACAGGACGCTTACGTAAATATCTTGGAATGTATCTACAGAGATTCCACAGTTACTTTAATTCTCCACAAGAAAAGTAGGAAGATACCTATGAAGAAAGAGGTCAGACAAGGAGACACAATCTATCCAGTGCTATTCACTGCGTGCTTGGAAGAAGTATTCAAGCTATTAAACTGGGAAGGTTTAGGAGTAAGGATCGACTGCAAATATCTCAGCAAACTTCGCTTTGCAGATGACATTGTTCTTTTCGGCAACAGTGGAAATGAGTTACAACAAATGATTGAGGACCTTAACAGAGAGAGTGTAAGAGTGGGGTTGAAGATTAGTATGCAGAAGACAAAGATAATCATTAATAGCCGGGCAAGGGAACAAAAGGTCAGGATCACCCGCCAGCCGCTAGAGTTTGTGAAGGAGTACGTTTACCTAGGTCAATTAACCACAAGCAACCCTGACCATGAGAAGGAATCGCAGAAGAATAAAAATGGGTTGGAGCACATACGGCAGACATTGTCAGCTCCTGACTGGAAGCTTACCATTATCATTGAGAAGGAAGGTGTACAATCAGTGCATTTTACTGATGCTGACATATGGGGCAGAGTCTTGGAGACTGACAAAGCAGCTTGAGAACAAGTTAAGGATCGCGCAAAGAGTGGTGGAACGAAGGCTGCTAGGTATAATTTTAAAAGACAGAAAGAGAGCGGTTTGGATGAGAGAGCAAACGGGTATTGCCGGTATTCTAATTGACATTAAGAGAAAAGAATTCATCTGGGCAGGTCAGGTAATGCGTAGGTTAGATAACCGGTGGACGATTAGGATTACACAATGAGTGCCAAGAGAAGGGAAGCGCAGTCTAGGACGGCAGAAGAGTAGGTCGGGCGATAAAATTAAGAAATTCGCGGCCACTTGTTGGAAGCGGTTGGCGCAGGACAGGGGTAATTGGAGATCGCAGAGAGAGGCAGGCCTTCATCCTGCAGTGGATATAAACTAGGCTGATGATGATGATGATGGTGATGATGATGATAATTTATTTTTGTCTGAGTAAAAGTATTTCCCTCGTATTTTTAACATACAGTCCTGCTACAACTCCTTCGCTGTTTCTTCATTTTTCTTGGCCTAAAAACAATTTCTATCGCATGCACTGATGGCCTGCTCTCATGCAAAATCTAGTTCTTCTGAATACGGGTATGAGCTCCTCTTTTATGGTGTCGGGTTCTGCCATGGCGACGAGTTCGCCTCTTTTGTGGCGCCAGAGAAGTGTCTTGTCGCAGTAGCCCCTCTTGCGACCACAGTTGTCCTTCATGCAGTTTGGAACAGATTCTGCTCATATTTAGCCGGGTGGCCACTGAATATACGCATCCATGTTCAATCCCCTAAAGTGCATAAGCCAATGAGCCGGGAAATTATCAATGTATTGTATTTTTTCTTTATTTGGGCCTTCGAAATAATAATGAAAGACTTTTCGAAAATATATTTCTGATAGCTTATATGATATTCTCTGGGAGATATGTGTCCCTATGTACTTTAAGTTAGTCGTACATTTATGTGGGCTTCTTAGTTGCTTCCACCGTAAAACTCCCTGAAGCAATTTCTTGGGGTAACGAAGCACAAGCGAACATTGAAAATATTGGAGCAGGCAAGTACGCGGTTTTCGAGCTTTGAATTGCAACAATACGTGCGCCTCTTTCGAGCGGGTGCTCTTGGAATTAGGTGTGGGGGAGCTTCTTCTCCTGCGCACATTCTTATGCGTCGGCATACCTGCTCAAGACATGTCTCCGTCCGCTCTCAGCTCAAACCATTTCGATAACAACCTGTGCAACTGCTTGGCAGAACTGCAGCGATGTCAGTGGGCTGGTCAGTTTGCTCTTTGACGTACACGGTGTAGACAATGTTTATTCGATTGTCCAGGAATTCGAGGAACGCTCGAAGGTAGTATTTTATTTTTCATTTTCAGTCCACTTCATAAGTTGCCTTTGAGCTGACAGTACCTGATAGGTCATCAGAAGCCTGACAGCTAGACAAGCCTTGATTTATTCTACCGATGTCGTACAGATGCTCTCGTTTTGCTTTTACAAGCATTTTTACGAAGCTCTCCTACTTCATAACAACAGAAAATATTTTTGTTGTTATAAGATCCGCCGGTTCTTTGCACTGAGGAATACACTTTAGTTCCCTGCGGTGCACGCGGTTCTATACGTATTTTTCCATTCGTTGACCCTTTTACTACACAGGCAGTTTTTGTCAGTAGTAATTGCGATATTTTTGGCTGGCACACTCACTCTCTTTCTCTTCTTCAGTGGCTTTAAATATTCTCGCTTCTCTGGGTGCTCTGGGTCATTTTTTGCACAAATGTTGTCAAAATCTTCTTTTTCAAGGTGTAAAGAAGGCTCATTGTGCTTGTCATCAAACAAAATCTTATACAATCTTTTCTTCCGATACGAAGAAGTTACGTTGTTTTCCTGCCATAAACCAAGCCAGTCGTAAAGGAACTAAGGATACACATTTATTCAATTTAAGCGGCTATGAGAACATGAAAGTGTCACCCACAAGCGAACGCCACCAATTGGCATCCAGCCTTCCGTGACGGTACACAGGGACACATATGTCCCAATGCATATTTCTTGCACAAAAAGTATCTTGTACTCGTTTAAATCCAGGAATCTTGGTTTGTTAAGAACGCTCAATCACTGCACTTTACATTCCACACATTATCTTCCTTCATTTATTAGAAAACTCTGCAAAATACAAGTAGTTAAGTCGTCGACCCCGCCGTTGTGCGCTTCTACCAACGTTTCGTTAGTGTTTTGTCATAGTGCTGTCAACCGAAATGAAATATTTCGCTAACGGAAACCAACTAGTTCCGTAAGTTGCCCTCAGTAGGTTTGTAGGGGCCAAACTTGTGTATTGAGATGTGTTTCAAATTCGGGGACACATTTGTCCCATGTACGCTAAGTGGTTAATTGTTTGCCACAATATGCAAACGTACGTACTGCGGACAAAGATGCTGTAAGCGGCACAGGTTGTCAAATCTTGCCAGACGAATACTGTTTTAATCTTCACCACTTTCTGTGACAATCAGTGTTTCGTGCTATCACATTTGTATATGTTATGTATACGTATAGAGACAATGGCGTTGGTTTTGTTTTTCTACGTTTTTGTGTCTATTACGAAACAACTAGAACCAGCATGTTTTTCGGATGCCAGAAAATGCGCCCGCTGACCTCTCCTTTCTCGAAAAGTAGCCATTGTGGAGATGGGAAAGAGCAGCCAGCGTATACACCACAACGCTGCTAGAAATACCAGTTATTTTAATTTACATTCATCATCGAGGAAGTTCCACCACATGTTGTGTTTGCGCTTAAACTTGAAAACTTCGCGTTCGCTACCCGCATAATCGTGAATAATACGTTTCTGGAAAGCCGGAGAAACTATCCTGAAAATCCCCGGGAAAAAATGGCATTGGGAGGTCATTTCTATCTAAAAAATGAAAGAAAGAGAAATGCAGTTTCTCCGCAGCAGACTGAAAGGATGCAGCGGAAGAGTGCAGTGAGAAGGTGTACCAGTTGGAAATCAATGTAAGAAGAAATAAACAAAACAAAACAAAAACAAAACGTAATACCTGGGCGCCCTATTAAGCCTGTGAAGTTTAACAGGTCATTTTTTTTTAGCTAGTGACGAAACGTCACCTAGAACGCCCATCAAAGCACAATATTGCCACCGAAGTGCAATGCATTTGAATAATGCAGTGAAAACAACACATAGAACGGGCCACGGTCTCACGATGTCAAATGGCTTTCTACGGAAAAAATGAAGTGGACAAAGTACTCCCTTCAAAGGAGACATTGAAGAGATGCAATGAGTGCTAAAAAGGAGAGTAAAATGTTCGGGTGACTCGTGGTGGAGGCTAAACAGACGGACTAGCTCGGTGTCCCAAATTCTTGAGTATGCGGCTAACCCGACATGTTGGAGCGTTCGTGCCAAGCTATGTCTGGAAAGACGATAGTCTCAAATTATTAGCTAACACTCTTATCCGACTAAATGGAATGCGCGTGCTCAGTACTAGGGCTGTTGGGATTTCCGGCAACTATGACGGGCGACTTTCTGTTTCGCCAACGCGATATTCGCTTTGACCTGGTAACCTGCAAGGCTTCTCAACTGACCGAAACTCGTGTTACGTTGCGTGGCGGCTTAGATGACATTTATCGTTCGTCACTAGCGCTTCTTTGTTATTAATAATTATCGTGCTGTCATTCGCTTCCTTTTATTTATCTTTTTTTATCTGGACGCTATCCGCTTCCACCCACACTTGCTCTGACCCACTTCTCGGGCGCGGAGCGTGCTTCGATTCTGAACATTGGTAATAAGCCCCTCTGCCGCAGTAGCGACATTGTTCGGCACACACGACGAACAAAGGAAGGGTAATGGCGTGCCAGAGAGAAAAAGAAAGTGATCAGTGCTCCCTCGCGAGCTGACAGATTGTGCTCGGGTATACATCTATTCCAAGATTCTACAAAACTCTAAAGCCCAACGTCGGAATTTAATGATTTCCTCATTTCCTGGGACAATAAATGGTGTCCTACACGGAAATTATAAGCTTCCATAAAAAAGATTTTAATAGAAACTGTGTTTTGAACAGAGCTGATGATCAACTCATAAGGGAGATATTGGACGCGCTTGAAATCAAGAAGCGTGGTGATGATTGTATCACTGAAGCCTCAGTTTCTCTATCCACAAAGGAACTGGCGTATCTTGGGAGCGGCACTTAGAAGCTGTTCTGTATCGTGTTTTCGTTGTGCGATGCAGATGACGGCACTGTTTTTTTCTTGTTGTTTTGACCCTTGGCAGCAGCAATTTATTCCTGTGTCAAGAAATAAAACGCTCAGTTGTTAATGCGCCTACGTGGTTGTCCCGTGTCGCCTTCCTTCATCCGTTGTTTTATTTGCCGACTTCGTTGTAATCTTTGGGACTTTGGGCATTTATTCGTAATTTGACATTTGAGGCACTATTACGCAAAACCATTCCAAACTTTTTCAAAGGGCTTATGCAATCAGCCCTCCCCAATTGGTGATCATTTTTTGGGGCTACCCCCGCTTCGCCTCTCTGTCACGCAACATCACGAAAATCACGAAAGCTCCCCCCCCCCTCCCCCCGCCTTAATGAAGTGTGCATACTGGTTATGCATGGTTAGACCGAACGAAAAGAAACTGATTATTTCTGATTCCGACCCCCCCCCTTATTTTTTTGTCGTTCGCCCTCCACTACTGGTAAAAAATTTCCACGCTGCGCCTACTTCGACTTTCTGTCACGCGATGTCACAAAACCACGAAAACATCGCGTGAAAATTACATGAACGCATTAAAAATGCCCTTATATGCCGAACAAAACTGCATTTCTTAGGAATAGCAGAAGGCTTCCCCGCTCCGAAAGGAATAGAAAACGTTTGCCTCCCGATCGATCTGGCATTTTCTGCTAGGAGTTGTTGGGGAGAACGAATTTATTTTTTATAATAAAAATTACTGCGCCGCAATATAACGTTGTTGAGCCCTTCTGGCACGTATACAACATCACTCTGCCACCTCTTTTTCGCATGGAACCGTTTTAGCCACTTTCTTAACCTTCCGTTGCAAGCCGCCACGATTTTCGACCAGCCACCGCAAGCTAAGAGGAAGCGGACCAATTGCCGACACCGGCGCCATCCTCCTCATCCGCTTATCTACTTTCATTGCGCTCGCTCGGACCTACCGAAACCCTCTACATTTCTACGTGTTCCTCGCCTCTTGTCAGCAGATTAGATAAGAAAAACATGTAAAAGTAGGCAATGCTATTCGCGTTGAAATCAAACAAAGGTGACCTATAAACGAGCAGAGCGTTGGATTGGGTGCTTCAAACAACGCTGCGGCTCACCAACCGATGCTTATTCCGGCGGTTACGTAAATTTGACGTTAGGAGAAAGGAATAAAAAGATGGAGTAGTTTTATGTTATATGATTGTTGTTCTCCGTACGAGAGTGGACATGAAGAATATTTGATTCTGTTGAATAGTCTTGGGTTCTTATTGAAATATCCCAGTGTTCGCACATCTAAGGAAGAATGTATTTTGTACAATGCGTTCGCTTACAAGCTTCTCCGATAAAAGGAGATTCATTTTCCTTCAGCGGCTCCCGTCGTGGTAGGCACAGCCTTTTGAGAGCACTCTCTAACAAAAGGCGGGCGGCATTGTAGCCCGCCGTATTCAGCTTGTTTCTTGCGCTTTCTACCTTTTGCGAAAATTACTTGAAAAATGGGCTGTGTTCGCAGTTCCTTTGCGCTGTGCTTGTGAACTTTATTCCACGGGTCTTCACGCGGAAAATTACTAGAACGAGATTCTTGGACCACTTTCCCACTTTTATTTGTTTCCTTCTTTTTTTCTTTTTGTCAAGGAAATGTTTGTTTCTATAAGACGAACGTCTAGGTAAGAGTAGCTGAGGAAAGTAGCAGGTGCCACTCATGCACAAATCTATTGTGCAGAATTGATTTTTAAAAATCGTAAGTAGAGCTGCAATACGCCAGTGTTCTCTTTTGCGAAGATGTTGCAGAGTGAGGTCACTGAACCTAGGAATGTTTCCTACAACCTCGAAAGGCCGTAAGGGCATTCGCTCCTCTAAGTAGCAATCCTAGCTAAGTTTGTTAGGTAAAATCTTTGAAAAAAAAAAACAGCACGAAAGATGGGACAGGCAAGTGGCCAACGCACGCACACAGCCCTGCTACCTGGAAACGCGAGGCCTGGAGAGAACATAAAATCTGGAATACACATCGGGCTTGCAGAGTACTCGTAAGTTGCTTGTAATGTATTACGTTAAAACAGTGATCAGCCGTGCACATTTATTAATGCTTCGATCTAGTTCACGGAATGTCAGTATTTGTTTTTTTGTTTGTTTGTAATAGCCTCAGGTCATACAACAATATGGAGGGTAAGAGGAAATAAACGAGGATTGTTAACACGCATGTATTAGTCCAATATAAAACAGCCCACTGCCAAAGAGACAAAAAAAAAATGTGTGCTAACTGTCCCAACAAACGATGCATGTTGACTCAAGGCAAGGCGCATAATCAAAATTCACACTAGGTAAGCAAAAAAAAAAGGGGGTGGGGAAGGGGGGGGGAAGAAGAGCTAAAGGGAACTAAGCACGCACAGTGCCAAAGACGGCGACATAAGTTGCTCAGTGCATTGCAAATGCAGAAGCGAAACTAGAAAAATGCGATACAAGAGGAAGACACGCGTAAGAACATTAAAAAAAAATCTTAGCGCTTCGTGGTATTCGCCACTAATTATTATGCCGGCTGCGGAAGCGGGCAGTCGGTTCCAGTAACGAAACGTATTGGGGAGAGGAAAGATAGTATAGAGGAGTGTTTTAGAGGGGAAAAAACGTGAAAACGGTGGTTTAGACTAGTAGATACGAAAGTGGCAAGATAAATCCAGTAAGCTACGAGTAGGCTATTATGGTAATGGATGTTTTGAAAAAGACATATACTGGACTCCTCTATGCGTGCGTCAGGAGAAATAAAATTAGGCTAGATTACATGGCGATGGCAATAGATGTTTAATGATAATTTCGAAAGATAAAGCACGCGGAGCAATTCTGTACAGCCTCCAGCTTGTCGGACGAGTGTTGTACGTGGACAGATTCCATGCCATATTACAAGCCATTCCAAGCGTTTCTTTTAAATCGAGGAACAATTCAACATATATGTTGCAGAATACTTCACCGGCATATACACGTATATGACAGGTCCTTATGAATTGCGAACCCCCCTCCACCTACGTTACCTTCTGCTGTGGGCGCACCATTCACATTTCGTGCGCTGGATCTGGCACTTAGCAGCCTAAGACGACACTTTGCCGTGGGCCCTGATTTTATCAGCAGCATACGGTGTCAAATATTCCCTTCGAGCGAAGAGCCTCCGTCCTTGACACATTTAGTAATTATGTGAGGAGCACAGCACAGATTTTACAGTTACAGAAGACAGCATATGTGGTGACAGTACTCAAACCCAGAAAGAAAAACGGCGGACGCCAGTTAATATGGCAATTTATGCCGGCAACATCTGGATTTGAATCGCACGGATCCAGTACGAACGTTTGGCACGGATATACCAAGGTGCCATTTACCTAGTCGAACGCCACTTGCCAGCGCTTGGTCGGAAAATTTACTATTACTGAAAAGTTTGCCTTTATTTTTCATACGAGCGAGGCAGATATGAAGGCATTTGAGACGGAGTATTAGAGGCCACCTGATTTACCGTGCGACTAGGGTTCGGTTCATCGGCTTCACCCTTATAAACAAGCTACTCTGGCGACGTGCATTGGAAGGTGTATACCTCATCAGTGCAAAGGTTCAAGGCACTGCCCCACATGGCAGGAGCGTATTCGGACATCCATTCCACAACTATGCTAGAACTTCATGCTGCGCTAGCAAGGACGCGTATTCTCTACCAGCTGCCACTTGGCGATGAAACTTCGCTCGGCAGACTTCGCTCGATGGGCTTTGCTTGGCGAGGGGAGTTCCTCAATCGGCTTCAAACCAATTTACAAACGAAGCCGAGTTTCTTTCCCTCTCAGAACGTGTCTCACAAGTTTTGTTGATTTAGTCTTACGGCTTGGCAAGTATACTCCACAGGTAAGACGCTCTTCTGGCGACTGCGCACAATAAATTGCACTCTTATTATGCGGTGCTGCATACTTTTTAGCGCTAGGCTTAGAATGGCCTAAATAGAGTCTCCTAGACCCGCCATGATGTTTTAATGGTGTTATCTGCAACGTCAATGTAGCCCAGTTACACCCAAAGCGCGCCATTCCAACTGCCGAAGTTTCTTGTGCTGGACTACTTGAGTTCAGCGTAGCAAAGCCGCCTGCAAGTCTACAAAAACTTGCAAAATCACCCGCAAATATACACACACGGACCCATGGGTAGATGCATTGTGCTTACTTTCCCTTGGCGTGTTCTCGCCGACAGGATTGCTTACATTCATGTGCAATTTTCCCAAGTGCTGTGATCGTCACCGCTGTGCGAAAACTGAGGACTTGTTCTGCGCAAAATGTCATTGCGCCCACGGATTCAATGTCAGCGCTATGACGACTATGTCGGGGTGTGCCTCGTGATAACTTCATAAAAAATCTCTGCTGCTGTTAAAGGACCTGAGGAGCAGTGACGTCATGGTGAAATTTTAGTGAATTCCGTCTTACGTTGTGATAGAAAGCAATGAGGAAGCTGCTGCTCTTGCGCGCGAAGCCCTTTTATGTGCCTAAATACTGAGAGCCCCGAAGATCCTTGAGCACACAAAGGACTGAATCTGTAAACATTTCCATATGGCTGAGAAAAGTAGATATCAACCCTGTGGTGTCAAAGTACATACTCGCGAGTAGTCTACCCTCCTTCACTGCGTTTGCACAGGCTTCGCCCAGACATGGGCGTGCCCTCATTGTGCATCGTGTTGTGAAGCCGGTGATGTAGAACATTCCATCTGGCTGTGCCCACTATTCGACGTGGAAGGAAAAGCGCTGCTTCACAGCCAACAGAAGAAATGTTTTCCACATAAGAGCTTAAAAACACAATGTTCCCAGAACTGCCTGGAGTGAAAGAAAGGAACTCTACACCTGTTAATTGCCTTTCTCCGACGCGCCATGTCGATGAACGCTTGGTAAAAAATACACCGATGATCACGATCCTCCTTAATGCGAAATTTGAGCGCTGCTCTATGCATCTTTCCGTTTCGCAATATATTGAGGCATCGCACCGATCACCGCACCGAATGGCGGAGTCGCGACGCGCGGCGCTGTATATATTGTTAAGGGGGAATAAAATATATGTATTTACAATATACACAGTTACGGGGTTGTAGCTCAGTAGTCAGGGTACCACCATCTACCGATCATCGAGACACTTCAACTTCCTCTTCACCTCACAACATCCTTTCGTCCACAGCGGCACAACCTCGTACGTGACTATATAGAGCGGCCACACTGCAGCTTATGCAGCCGTAATCTTTGCCGCGAAAAGCTTGCGGCGAAAGCTATGCGCAAGGGCGAGCTTTCTGATTCTTTCTTTTTCTCTTTCCTCTACACGGCGGTTGCCGCCGCTGCCTCGGATGGATGGATAGTTGGATGGATGGAAGGATGCTATAAGCGTCCCCTTTGGAACGGGGCGGTGGGTTGCGCCACCACAATCTTGTTATTATTTTGCCTAATGCCCCACCGATCTTCAAAAAATAAGAAAAAGAAATGCAAGGAATTCCTCTCACCAGATTTTCTAAACTCTTAATAAACTTTGTTTTTGTACGCCTCTATTGTTTGTCGTCTTCCTATAATGCTACGATGCTATGACCGTCCCCTTTGGTATGGGGCAATGGGTTGCTCACGAAGCTCTTGTTACTATATTGCCTAATGTCCTAGCTATCTTCAAAAAGAAAAAAAAAACACGATGGATTCTCATGACCAAACTTTCTGAACCCCTATTGGGAACTTTGTTTTTCTACGCCTCCGTTTGTCCGTTTCCCTACTTTTTTTCCACTAATCTTCAAATCGCCTCTTCCTAATCTAGACTGCGGACATGTTGATTTCCCCCTGCTCTCGCTGAAGCCAAGGGCTTCAAGGAGGCCAGAGGTGCCTAAATCGACCGCTGGGCAGATATCTTCACATTCTAATAAAACATGCTCTGTCGTTTCCATAGATTTACCGCAGGAAGCACATACTCCTTCTTCCTTGTCGCATCTCGCGCTACAAGTGCGTGTTCTAACGCGTCCTCATCTTGTTTCGCAATGTAAAGAGCTTTCCTTCGAGTTATCATACATCGTTTCTTTCATGATTTCATTTTTTCATCTTAAGTAGTTACTCATAGCAGGTTTCTTTTTCAACCCATGAGATGGTCTCAGCCTCTCTGACCTTCCCCTTGACGTTCTTTGTTGCCATTTTGCTCCCCATATACTTTCTGGCAAGCTTCCAAGTTCGTTTCCTCCATTGTGAATCAATGTTCTTCCTGTACAAATATCTGAACACTCTCCCAGCCAAGTTACTTTCTTCCATATTTCTCAGTCGTTCTTCATAATCAATTAAGGTATGAGCGTCCCTCACTTCAACACTTGTCAAGCCCGTATCACGCTCCACAGCTTCATTTGTAGTTTGCCCATGAGAATGCAATGCGGGGCGTCCCACTGACCTTTGGTCGCCATCGAGTTCTGATTGTACCCCTGACTTCAAGTAAACAACCGCATTTCCAAATGTAAGGGCTGGAACCATTACAGCTTTCCACATACCCCTGAGCGCCTCGTACCTATCAAACCCCTATAGCGCTCTGTTCTTCATTATGGTGCCATTTCTCTTGCCTTTTGTTCTTAGTGTTTTTTTTCCGAGTTTTCATATAGCTATTGCCTTAGTTTATCCATATACCAAGGTATTTATATTATGTTACCCGAGGCATTTCCTGGCTCTGAATTAACACTGTTCACTGTTTTCATTGAATACCATAACACCTAATTTTTTTACGCTAAATTTCAGACCTTAATACTCGCCTTTCTCCTCACAAATATTAACCAGGCGTTGCAGGTCACTTTGTTTGTTAGCTAGCAACACAATGTCGTCCGCATAAAACAAACCTGGAAGCTGCAGCTCTAACACTATACCCGCCTGTTTTTATGAGAGACTAAACCCGATATAGCTTTCCTCCAGCGCCCTTTCCACCCTCACCATATACATCATAACCAGCAGTAGGGATAAAGGGCACCCCTGCCTCAGTACCTTGTTGATATCAACTTTCTCCTCGCTCCTCATCCCTTCCCATTCAACGCAAACGGTATTTTCTAGATAAATCTCTCTCAAAAGCTGTATACTATCGTTGCCTCAGCCTTCCCCTTCCTGAATATCCCACAAAATGTTGCGGCCTACGTTGTCATACGCTCCTGTAATGTCGAAAAAGGCCACATATAGCGGTCTCCTTTCTACTCTTGATATTTCAATAGACTGAGTAAGGACAAATAATTTATCATCCAGACGCCTACCTATCCTGAAGCCATTCTGAAGTTCTCCCAAGATGCTATTATTCTCTGCCCATACTTGCATCTTTAATTTAGTTACCTGCATTGCTAACTTGTATATTACCGAGGTAACGGTCAACGGCCTACATGAGTGAATTCTTTTTCCGCCTTACCTTTATAAATTAAATTCATTCCACTTTGTATTCAACAGTCTGGTATTCGCCTATCTTTTAAAGATTTTTCCACTGCTTTCAAGAGAGCTTTCTTACTTTTTCGTCCTAGTTCATTAATCAGCCTAAGGGGAGCCTCGTCTAGTCATGTGGCTGTGCTTAGCAATTTTCTCTTCGGCTTTCTTCCAGCTGAAGTTTGTGAGCACCAGCTCCTTTTCCCTCTGGTTTTCTCTCGTGAGTTTTTTTTCCTCAAATGCAACCTCATCATTGCCATGAAAATATTCGGCTTTCATTTTCCGGATGTAACTGAATGCCGCGTTCCTTTCCAGTGTGTCTCCATGTTCGTTTAGGATATTTTGTTGTATTGTTCCAGACTTCCTGCCTAATAAGTTTATGCGGTTCCAAAATATTCTAGGTTTGGCCTTCTTGTGGTGAAAGTGAACTAACGTTCACTGAAAGGTGAAAGTGAACGTCAGTTCGCTTTCCCCTTTCATCTTTGCGTGAACCAGTATTTGAACCATAGATTTTTTTTCTCCCAGTATAATTCCCATTTGCCGGCTACTTAATTCTGCGGCAACTTCACTTTTTTCCCGGTCTGTGCTCTCGTGATGCACCCTGTAGTTCGGCGATCGCTTCTCGTACCTCCCTGTTGCACCAGCTTTCCGGTTTATTTTTTTCATTTCCAACGAGCATGTTGCTTGTCTTTCCGTATTTCCGTCATAATTAAACTTAGAAGCTCACTATTGGGGGCGAGAACTTATGGAGTCGCCATCTGTCGGAAGAGCCTCGCTTGCGTAGTATGAGGGATAACGCGGCGCGTTCTTCATAGATATGGTTGGTGGGGCTCAATACATATACGACGCAGGAGCCCTCCTGCACATTTCTGTAAGTACTCTAAAACGACGAAAGGTTTTTACTGTCAAAAATTATAACCTTGGGCAAACAAAAACCACAGAATAGTTTACAGACGCCATCTTTTTTACCGAATACATAGCACTGACATCACAGTGTCAGCCGATCGACTCGACTTCCTCTCTATTCTCATCCCTCCCCTCGTCAACCTTGAGGGACCCCCGCACACTGCAGGGTTTACGGTCTTTTATACTCTTATCGTTTGGGAATGGGCCGAGAGCCCGATGTGCGATTCCTGTGGGTGCGAGGAGAGCATCGAGCACTTATTGTGTACCTGCCCCCGCTACGATGTACAACGCCTCTCTCTGCGGGAAACTTTACACCGACTGGACTTAAGACCGTTCAACGAGTCAAAGATACTCGGACCGTGGCCACACCCGTCACTGGCACGAAAAGCGAATCGTGCATTAGTGCAATACTTGAAGTGCACCGGCTTACAAGACTGTTTATAGTGTCCCTGTGCATAGTGTCCCGCCCACACGCACTCAGTGCTCACTTTCTACCATTTTCCTCTTTCTATTCCCCTTTCCCCCACCCCCAGTCTAGGGTAGCAAACCGGATGCTCTTCTGGTTGCTTCAAAATGGCTTCCTCCGCTTTCCACCTCATGCTTTCGCTGCACCCGCCTACTCCGCCTTCCTCCTCGCACTCTCTTTGCTCTCGCCGTCTTTCATCCAGCATTGTTCTTCGCGCTCGTTCTTTCATTGTTCGCTGTGCTCGTTCACTCGTTTACGCCGAGGGAGGACGATGCACGCTGGCGCCTAAGAGCTGCGCTCTAAATGCACGTGCTAACAGTGTAAGATGTGCTCAGGCTCAATAATTGTCGCCTAAGCACGCTACCCTAAGCCCAGCATCCCCAGCATCCCCACCATTACCACACTGAGCAAGCATATTGGAGTATGGGGGCGAACTACAGTTGCATTTTGACACGCGTATTTGTTTATCTTTTACCGGTTACCGCGTTTCATAGGCTTATAAATATTAAAAGTTATCGCTCAGCGCAAGACGCGCCTTTCTGCATCTAAAGTTTTTCGAACGTTATCGATGGTTTTATCCGTTGTCTGTTTTCACCGGACCTTGAGTAACCTGACTGTATGCGCGACGCCAATTGTGTAGTACTACCTGGAAAGCACGCGGGAACCAGCGATTACGCTGGAACCTTCGTCGAGTCACGCATAAAAGCTGACACGCTTGACCCAGAGATCGTAATTCGACGATCGCGGATTCTGGTGATCGCTATCGTTGTGCTTTGAGTGTCAGTTGTATTGCTGGGCGCAGGTTTGCCCGATAAAGAGTGAACGTTTTTGAAACCATGCTTTTCACAATCTGTTATTCTACGCTGTCGCGATAATGTGACAATATAACTGATTTTCAATGATGTAGAGGCAAGAGAAGCATGCTAGCTTTAGACGCTATGTAACTAACGCCAGCTGGCCATCACAAATTGTTAGATACAATGCCGTTGTGCTAACAGCATATATAGATGTGCATGGAGAGATTCAAGGGCCGTGTTCTGAAGAAAATAACTTTTTTTATATGTGCGTGCAAGCGTGTGTGTGTTGTTATCAGGAGTTATTGATGTGCCATATTAATATACTGCAGCCACTCTGACAGTACCCTGGGGAAAGTGCTTCGAAATTCGCTTTATGCATACTTGTTGAGTAGAACGAAACAAAATTTCTTTTTCCAGGATAAAGATGCGCAGGAGCGTCAACTTAGCTAATAAGCGTAGCTTCAGGGCACCATGCGCGGTTTTTCTATTAGATGGAGATTCTCGCTACACACACGCGCACCGTCTATTTCGTAGCGCGCGCACATCGCTCGCCTTCGACGGGCTTCTGTTGTCCAGTGCTAGCCATTCGCCTTGCTTCATTTGCACTTATTCAACAGCGTCAGTCTGTGAACGGCCCGCCCCATGTAATGGTCCTTGCAATTAATTACCTTTTCTTCTGTTCGCGAAACGCGTCTTTCCTTCGTACGCGTCGAAGCCAAAAAGCTGCGACCGTCTTGGAGAATCTTGTGTCAAAGCGTGAGACGTTTGACTGCAAGACAGGAACACAAATACTCGAGCGCTAGGTACTAACGATTGGTACGCGAAAATATTCAAAATAGAATCTTAAACTATCAAATGCTTCAATCACACGATCGTTATGCACCTGCTCGAGTGTGTGCCTCACATTCTGGCAGGTTTGCTCTCCTAGTGTGGTCGAGCGCTTCAAGCACTAAGATTTTTGTAAGCGCTCATCGGATCCAGACAAAGCGCTGATGAAACGCTTGGCATCTTTCGTTGCCTGCATAGCCTACTGTTGTCTTCGTCTTCTTCTTCCAACCCCTTCTCTCTCTCTCTCTCTCTCTACTACATGCACTAGACAAATGTTATCGTATCTGCACGACTACAACGCTGCAGTCTGCGACTGTGCAATAGATATATCGTAACTTTAGAAGCAACACTTTGAGCTGGACAGCAAGATTGTTTTTTTTTCCTTTCCTGTGACCGGTGTGGGGTCAGTGAACAGTTATTTTCAACGTCTACTTTAAGCGAAAGGTCAGGTGTCCGTTTGGCAGAAAGGTTTTGCAACGGGAGATGAAACATTTCATTTCGAGAATTGTATGGGATCGAGAACAAAGAGAGCTGTCGGTCAAGGCAAGTCTCTTCGGCACTCACAATATTCGCTCGCGGGCGCGCACAACTGTGTCGGGCTTATATTAAGCTCAGTGTTATATGTCCAATATTACGCCGTTCAGGGGACAGTCCCTGTCAATGCGTGTTCACCTGCATGGAGAGACACCATATATACAGCCTACAGAAACTTGCGGCGTGAATCCCCGCGTTGTATTCGGCCATACGTTTGTCAGTTTAATTAAGTACACGCTTTGCACGAGGACAACGAAGACGCAGACACACGTTTTTTTTTTCTTGCCTACGTTCAAAGTAAGCACATTTGTTTAAACCTACCTGTATGAACCAGCTATAGGCCAGTAACAGGTTCTGTTAAGTGGCTTAATTTCTTTGGCGCGCAGGAGTATTGCAGAATGTTTTGAATCTCTCCACCTTCTCATCATCCGCAGTTTCTGCGAGTGTTCGTCCGGCAGAATGTGTTTGATACTCAGAGTAATTATGAAGGTGGTTACGTTCACATGCGCAGATTCTAACCGCTAATTCATACACTTATAATTCATACACTCATAACCGCAATTCTTACACTGCAATGCTTAAGCGTCTGTCAACATTGTTTGAATGAAGGCAAAATTTCTCCGCATTGCCTTAGGTCGCTGAAAACATGTACGCCTGGCCACGAAATATTCTTGGGCGCGGCTTCATCGATAATATCGAATTTCCAGGAACCTTTGATGCATCGCCTAGAAGTTTAATTTACCATCTGTGACAGTACTAATTGCAGAAATACTGCAGTAGTTGTTTACAGACTGGATGCCGAAAATAAGCATACATTAGCTGTCCCGCAGAACCAATGCCCCACAAAATTTTGCGGCGTGGAATTATGGAAAAAAAGTAACTCACATCCATCTCTACGCGAGTTCAAAGGTAAGAAAGCAAAAAAGAAGACCAGAAGGCGTATAAGAAACTGTAGTAGTGCAAACAAGACAGAAGCTCACAGGAAGATGGAAGCTTGAAGTTATGAACTGTAGTCAAACATGGAATGTCGCTGCAGCCAACATTTTGACAAGGCGACTTGCCCTGACGGTGACGAGACCCCTTGTCGGACCATTTGATATATACAGCGACAAGCTGCCGTAGTGGCAGAGACGCAAGTCGAACCGAAGTCTTATCTATATTACACCCGGTACTCTACTGACTAGCTCATAACTACCATATCGTGTACCAGGTAAGCATTCGCACAGCGGCCGCACAATTATTAGGGCGGAATGCAAAAACCGTCATGCTTTGACTGCACGTTACAAAACTGCTCGTTGTCAAAATTAATTTGGAGCCCCCCCCCCCCCCCCCCCACTACAGCGTCATTAAAAGCCTGTGTATTGCTTTCGGATTCTAACCCCCTTACCCATCACAATCATAACACTCATCAGTTTCTTGTACGCCCCCTCGAGGAACGGAAGTATCTGCCTGCTACCTACACTTACCCCTGTATAGAGCCTGACGCCTGCATCAATTACTTAATCTGACCGAATCACCTTAGAGACTTTCTTTTTCATGGATGGATGGATGGATGGATGGATGGATGGATGGATGGATGGATGGACGGACGGACGGACGGACGGACGGACGGACGGACGGACGGACGGACGGACGGACGGACGGACGGACGGACGGACGGACGGACGGACGGACGGATGGATGGATGGATGGATGGATGGATGGATGGATGGATGGATGGATGGATGGATGGATGGATGGATGGATGGATGGATGGATGGATGGATGGATGGATGGATGGATGCTATGTTTCTTTGGAAGGGGGAGGTGCGTTGTGCCACCAAACTCTTGTTATTATATTGCCTAGTGTGCTAGCTATGCTAAAGAAGGAAGAAAAAGGAAAGGGGAAAAAACGATGAATTCCCAAAACCAAACTTTCTGCACCCGTATTGTAAAATTTGTTTTTGCACGCCTCCATTGTTTGTCGTTTCCTATCTTTTCTTCCACCGATCTTCCAAACACCGCTTACTAACCTCTACTCCGGACACGTTTAATTTCCTCCTGCTCTCGCTGAACCAAGGGCTTCAAGGAGGCCAGAGATGCCTACATTGACCGCTGAGCTCATATCTTCACATTCTCATAAAACATGCTCCATCGTTTCCCTAGCTTTACCACAGCAAACACATGCTTGTTCTTCCATCTTATATCTCGCTTTATAAGTGCGTGCTCTAAGGCATCCTGATCTGCCTTCGAAAAGTAATGAGCTTCCCTTTGAGTTATCATAAATTGTTTCTTTCCTGATTTCGTTTTTTCCTCTTAAGTAGTTACTCATAGCAGGTTTCCTTTCCGTTGCCGCCACCCATGAGATTATCTCAGCCTCTCCGACTTTCCACTTGATGTTCTTTGTTGTCATGTTGCTCACCATACAGGTCACATACTTCCTGGTAAGCTTACGACGAAGTGTCTTCTTGACAGAACACTTGTTTCTGTGCTCTGTGAATCTTTGGTGAAATCTTCGCTTTTCGAGGTGCCTCGTCTCCCCATCTTGCGGCCATGGACGCGGGGCATGCCAGAGGCCCGCCTGGCCAGAAGTCATCACGGCCGTCAACTGCAAAGAAGCGAGTGGGCTCCCCCAGTGACACCGAGTACACCGACCTGTACTCTATGTCGGAAGACGACTTATCCGACGACGGCTTCGTACCAGTCCAGAGTAAGAGGGCGAAGAGAAAGATCGCCAACACAGCGCCGTCAACTCCTGCGAGTACAACGACTATGAAGTCAAGGCCCGCGCGCTGGCCACACGTCATCATCTTTATGCCGGAAAAACCGTAAAGCAACCTACGGTTGCTGAACAGGCAAGCCCTATCCATTCTTCTGGAATGTGCAATGCCGGATCAAATTAAAGACATCAGAATAAATCCACGCAAGCATATACTCGCCAAAGACGTGCACAACGCGAGTGCGCTAGGAAAACTTCAAAAAATCACGGAGCTAGGCGGAATCAAAATGCGCTCCTTCATCCCGATCGACGACACATCCGTAGCCGGTGTAATTTACGACATTGACATTGCCATTCCCAATGATGATTTACCTAGCCTCATCAAGCCGGCAAACGAGGGCACGATCATTACGCAAGTGCGCCGCCTTGGGAATACGCGCTGCGTAAAAGTCATTTTCAAGGGGGTTGTATACCATCTCACGTTAAAGTCGGACATTTTCGACATCCGGTTCGACCATTCAGGACACGTCAAGCGCGTGTGTCCCAACTCGCTACTGTGTGCCCGTTGCGCTGAACTTCATACAGAAGAGACCTGCGGTGCCACAGTTCTGAAGTGCACCAACTGTAGCGGCCCTCACGCAGCCTCGTCGAAAGACTGTCCCCGCGTCAAGAGGGAGCGCGCGGTTCTGAAGCAAATGGCCAGACACAATTCGGCCCACAGGGAGGCAGCCGAAGTGGTCCGGTGTCGGCGTCGACGTCGGCACCATCGTACGTCTTCAAAGAAGTCGCATGCGCGAAGTGATAGTACCCACTCCACTACGGTACCACTTAGTCGCGCCGCGAAAGGGCCCACAACTTCCACGAGGGAATTAGATAAGACTCTTTCATTAGAGGAATGGCCTACGCTACCGAGCCCCTCCCTTGCTAAGGAACCTCAGAAGGTCGCGGCCCCACCGGAGCCTTCTCCGGCCAAAGATGATTCACCTAAAACAGATAGTCATATCATCTCGGTGCTACGTTCCCTCATGGAGGCCATCCGAGCGATTTTAGTGAACATGGGGACACCGACTGCTCGAAGCGCACTTAACGTGCTGGACGCCTTAAGCCCAGTGCTTGAATCCCTCAACTTGAAAGATGGCTATCCATACCCCATCCTTCCGAAAAGAAGTCAAAGCAGCGTCCGTCATCCAGTAGAACGCCAGAGGGCTAAAATCACGAACTTCATATTTTCGTCAGTTTGTGTACACCAATGTGTTTCCACACATCGTCATTTGTGAACCCAACTTGTCGAAACCAATCAGACTGTCAGGGTACGAATTTGTCATGTCATCAACAAATGGTGCATGCAGCAAAATCATCGTTTTTGTTCGTCGTGAACTCACCTATGTTTTGCAACCAATCGCGCCCCATGACGACAATCAATATATGTGCATCACAGTAAAAAAGAACAAACTGTTGTTTACTTTCATAGGCGTATATATATCGCCTTCCAGCAATTTCGATACTAAGAGATTAGCGGATATCTTGAGGCTTGTCCCGCTCCATGGGTCATCATAGGAGATTTCAATGCACACCATCCAGCATTGGGAAGTACAAGGACAAATACAAGAGGACGAAGATTAGCAAGCATCGCCCACAACTATGGCCTTACTCTCCTGAACGACAGTAGCCTCACCTTTCTTCGAGGCATGACATACGGCAGCTGCTTCGACCTTCCTTTCGTCTCCAACTCTCTCGCCAGTTGTGTGAAGTGGTTTCCAGATATTGGAGACACATGGGAGTGAGCACATTCCCACCTATCTGAACATCAAATGCTTGTCGTCTAGATCTGGCCCATGGAATACCAGTCGGACGATTCAGTGGGCCAACTTCAAATCCGATATGGATGATGCCTGCCGCGAGGGCCTACCCTGTGGGTTAGAGCAAACAATTATATATACGATGCAAAACGCCACTCGCAAGCTGACGATCTCTTCGACGAAACGACGAAGCGACTTCGACGTAGAATTAGAGCGACTTCGAGCACTTCGTCGCCATGCGGAACGTCGATATCGGCGTACAGAATCAATCCATGACCTTAGGGCAGCCAGGAGGATGCAAAAGAAGATTCAGCGTCGAATGGATAGATTAGCGTTGGAACGTTGGGCAACGTTTTGCCAGACACTCGACCCCCGCAAGCCACTGTCTCATATTTGGAAAACGGTACAAGATCTGCGTTGCCTTCCGGAAAAGCGTTTTCCATTCAAGGCACTTGCGCTTTTCCAAGGGCGGCAAGACATCGATGTCACAGAACACTTTTGTGCGCGGAACATAAGAAAGAAAGGAGGACAAACTGAAGCGCGACATGCGCTGGAAGCTTTGAAAAGTAGAACCGCATGAATGTGACCTTCCATATTGAGCAATGCACGCCTAATCTCGAAAAGAACAGTCCATCCCGGAGTCCTGGCGATGGTTATAGAGGTGTTCTTGCATCAGGTATAATTATTTGCAGAGAAAGCTATCGATTTTTAATCGCAATTGAGATTGTTGTCTAGAAACAGCTGACTCTGACGCGTGTACCTTGAAATAAGTCATTGATCACCACACTTCGCAAGCATCAGCGATTGTATTATCCCTATTGCACTTTCTATTTGTTAATATTCGAGTATGTCGAAGTGGAAGAGCAAGTCCACCGTCGCCGAAATGAATATCGCGGGGAATAAAACGATGCTTTCCCAATACGACCGGTATTTATGAGACGGGCTCAGAATTTGGTGGACACCGATACAGGAACACCAGTAAAAAAAATGTCATAAGCTGTAAGGCCTACATACAAGTGTCACGCTGTCGTGACGGTGAAGTTGCAGGAAGTGAAAAGACATGATTGCAAAGAGCAAACTCTCTTTCCGGCCAATCTGCGCACTGAAAACTTGAATAACCCGCCGCGTTGACTCAGTGGTTATGGTGGTGTGTTGCTGGTCACAATGACGCACGTTCAGCTCCCGGCCGCAGCAGGCGCGTCTCGGTGGGGGCGAAATACAAAAAGGCTCGTGCACTTATATTTCGGTGCAAGTAGTAAGATTCAGCTAAGAGATCTGGTAAAGTGGTCGGAAGCACGTGCTTACTGCTGCTCCATTTCATTTATATACGGGGTAAAGCTTTCTGAATGAGGACATTTACTCGGAAACATAAATAACAAAAAGTTAAAGCACATGCACAGTACATTGAAGTAATGTTGCATGAAGCGAAAACATTTCTTGCAGTCAATAATTGCCTATATGCATTACTTAGAGAAGTCCATGGTGCAAGAATACTCCCTGAAGAGAGTGCTTAACACATGGTTCTCGCCTCTGCCAGTCATAAAGAGGGCAAGTTAATAGCACATGTGATAGCTCCTCATGTGGTTCACCACAAGCATATGTTGCTTATGCAGCGAACCTTATTTTATAAATTAAGTGTATGGGTAAAAGAACTCAGGTGGTCAACATAATGCAGAGCCGTCCATTACAGCGTCTCTCTAACCCACTGTACAGTTTCAAGACGTTAAACCCAACAATTTAAAACTTGGGCCCTATAACGTAAAACTATTCCAATATGTTTCTATTCCAATCTCCTGACGTCAAATTTGCGTAACCACCAACGCAAGCACCGGGCGGTCACCCGCAGGGTTGTATGAACAGACCAATCAAACGCTCTCCTCGTTCATAGGAGGTCACTTTTGTTTGCTTGAAAAATGAATAACATTGCCTACACTGTGCGGCTTGTCGTATCTAATTGGCTGATAAGAGGCGAGGAGAACGCTCAAGTGGAGAGGGATTCGATGGAGCCGAGCCACTGCACTGAAAGTCGATTACCGGATGAAGAGGGTGGTGCCGGCGTCTACGATTGGTCTGCTTTCCCTTACTTAGCTTGCGGTGGCTGGTCGAAAATCGCGGCGGCATGCAACGAAAGCTCAAGAATGAAGCTAAAACGGACCCTCAGCAAAGAAGAGTTGGCAGAATCAGGGGGTAAACGTGCCGAAAGTGCCCGAAAACGTTACACGGCCACGCAAGAAGTCTTAATATACGCAAATACAACCATGCTCTCCGGCAGGTTCGAGTAGCCAGCGTCTGAGCGATCGGCGGCAGCCATATTCTATTCCTTTCGGAACGGCGCAGCCTACGGCTATTGCGAAGAAAATTCAGTTTTTTTCGGCATATTAATGCATCTTTATCGCGTACACGTCACTTTGACGCCGTGAGTTCTTGCGGTTTCTTGACGTCGCGTGACAGGCAGGTGAAGTGGGTACAGCCCGAAAACTTTTTACCAATAGCCGAGGGCTAATGGCGAAAAGGGGTCGAATCAGAAATAACTGTTTTTCTTTTTTCTGTCAAATCATGCATAATCAGTGTGTACACATCATATCAGATGGAGAGGTATCGCGGTTTTCGTGACGTCACGTGAAAGACAGGTGAAGTGGGGGTGGTCGAAAAAAGTTTTTGACCAATCGTGGAGGGCTGATAGCAGAATTGGAATCGAAAAGCTTGGAATAGTTTTACGTTATAGCGCCCTTGAATACACTTCCGCGGTGGCAACAGCCCAAGGCTCGTTCGTCGGGCTTCAAGTCGAACGACTCGGCTATTATGGTATCCCTTCTTCATAGTGGCGTTATCGTGCAATGTATATTACCTTGAGATAAGCGTGTATAAGTTCGTGAACGTGCTGTATAAGTGAAGCGTTCTCGCGTGTAGACTCCGATACGATGCGCCGGTCTTTCTACATGTGAGGAAGGAAGGGAAGAGAGAAAAGTAGAAGGCAGGGAGGTTAACCAGAATAACGTCCGGTTGGCTACCCTACACCGGGGGAATGGGAAAGGGGAAGACAAAGATCACATGTGGCTACCACATTCGACAAGGGGGTAGTTTCGGCGAGTTGGGGCGGTATTTTGATTTTACGACAGCGAAAAACATAAAGACAACCCACAAACGCATCTGTCTTGTACTTTTCTGTTTGTTGTTTACATACATTCAAAATACAGCATTAGAGATGCACGAGCACTCAATATCGCAAGCGCATCTCTCTCGACGGCTAAATGTGATAACGCGTGTAAATATTAAGGTGACAATGCGTACGCGACATTATGCAAAAATGTCAAATGCAGTCTGCAGAGTTTCAAAGCATAGTGGAACAAAAATGCATGTATTTCGACGAGACGCATTTGTTTATTTCTTGAAACGAATTTTTGCTGCATTCACGTGAATAACTTTTCAACCCCTGAATTCTTTATTTCTTACACGATTTTAGTCGCCTGCTTTTCGTCCATGGACGTCTCAACGTCACGCTCCTTGCGAGAGACTGGCAATTTTACCCGTCTGTGCAGTGAAGAAAGCTTTCACGCACGCGAATCGAATTCAATCCTTTAATCGCAGGTGATCTGCCCTGTTCGTAGCATTGTTTTTAAGTTCGACGATTCATTTCTTAATTTCCACGGTTGTCGCTCATTTTTGCCGCTTTTCTTCCTGGATGGTTTGCTGTGCAGTGGCAAGGGGAGGGGGGGGGGGGCGTCTTATCGAAGCTTGGACCAGGCGTAAGCAGAACGTTAATATTTTCCGGCCTACTTTCATAGTTCACAAATTCAGAGAAACAAAAAACAAAGAAGAGAATGGAAAGGCGAGAAGGTTATTACGTTCCATCAGTCGTCGCGCAGCAGCTCTTGTCGTGAGAAACAGACTGCTCGTTGAGCAAGCCGCTCGGCCTGAATGGGCATTTGAGGCCCCTGGAGACGGAACACAAACAGCTCCCACGATGTTCGCCATTCTCGCTGGCTGCAGCGACGGTGGCAGGGCTGACGTGTAAACTTTCCAGAACAGGTGCGGATCAACGTTGCGAGGAGTGCAAAGTGTTTTAGAGAACCAAACGTTATACGCTTCATTAAACATTGAGCCCGTTGCAAAACACGTATTCGTTTGCATAGCGGAAATTTTCATGGCGTTTCCTATACATTTTTCTATAACAATATTTATTTTCCCTGTGGCACGAAGGGGCACTGTTGTTGTTGTTGCATCAAAACACTGCTCGTACCCACATGGGGTATTGGCCACACTGGATGGAATGAAACGTACAATCAACATACCAAAGGGGGCACTGTTTCTGGTATGGTATTTGCCAAACTTGTTGTTGTTGTTGTTGTTGTTGTTGTTGTTGTTGTTCGTTCAAAGCATGGCACGTATCCTCTGTGGGGGATAGGCCAAGAATCAGGTAGTTTTATGTTCACTTAATAGCTAATACTAAAGCATTTAATACGAAGGTGTGACTGCGAAAGAAATAGTTTTTTTGTGTAATTGAGCAGTGAGACCAGATAAATGGACGGTGAAATTTAAAATAAAAATTATACGATTTATTGCAACGCTTCGAATGATAGTAGTTTAAAATATTTAATAATTACATTAGGAATAGTAAGAGAAATAGGAATTAGTATTGTATGCGTCTTGTTGCATGGATGAAAGCATTCACTGCGTCTAATAAGTCTATGTGACTAAAAGCCAGTACCATGGCACTTAATGTCAAACCAAGGACACCAAGCAGCTCTGCAAGAAGTCTTTTTCTTTGTAGCATAAACGGCCCACAGCGTAAAAATAATGGGTAATAAGCTGCAGCATCATGGCGCTGCAATACAAACCAGCGCTAACTGACGAGTCAATTCTTTATTAAGAACGTGCATACATGCCTAAAGAAAACAAAGGTACACCACTGCGCATGACCAAACAAGAATGAGACAGGTGCAGGTGTTCGTGTTGTCTTGTTGGCGGTTTCATAACCTTTCTTAAACATGTTATTATGCCAAGTTATGGTAAACTTTCTCAAATACAAAGTCCCAGTTGTCTGCAATAACTGAGTGACTAAATAGCTCCTGAGTGCGCACGCTGATTTTACGAAATAACATCCTTCCCTTGTCATTAGCTGGATAGCGACCACGAGAACAAGGAAAAGTACAAAATTATGGGGTTTTACGTGCCAAAACCACTTTCTGATTATGAGGCACGCCGTAGTGGAGGACTGCGGAAATTTCGACCACCTGAGGTTCTTCAACGTGCACCTAAATCTAAGTACACGGGTGTTTTCGCATTTCGCCCCCATCGAAATGTGGCCGCCGTGGCCGGGATTCGATCCCGCGACCTCGTGCTCAGCAGCCTAACACCATAGCCACTGAGCAACCACGGCGGGTAGGAAAAGTACAGAACCTAGCCAGATGATCTCTGGTGATAATAACCCAACAATGCACAGTAGCGAGCGCATGTTCGTTATATTCAGCAACACAGCTGTTCCAGCAGCAAATGGGGCTTGCTTCCGTGATAACGTTTTCGCAAGCGAAATAATTCATCAGCTCCGTTAGTGGCCTAGCTGGGGGGGGCGTCCAGCAAAAGCCCCATGGGCCCTATCACGTAAAATTATTCAAATATGTTTTTATTCCAATCTCTTGACGTCAAATTTACGCTACCAAAGACGCAAGCATCGGGCGGTAACACGCGGCGTTGTTTGAAAAGCCCAATCAAACGCGCTTCTCGTTTGTAGGATGTCTCTTTTGCGTTCAAAGCGAGTAACATTGCCTACATTGATCAGTTTTTCTTATCTAACTGGCTCAGAAGAAGTGAGGGGCACACTCAAGTGGAGAAACTTTCAATGGGGCCGAGCCAGCACAGTGAAAGTAGATAACCGGATGAGGAGGGTGGTGCCAGCGTATGCGATTGGTCCGTTTCCGCTTACCTATAGCTTGCGCTGGCTGGTCGAGGAGGAGGAGGAGGAGGAAATAAACTTTATTGCACTAGAAAGAGTAATTCAGCGGTCAGGCCGGATGTCTTCATCTTCTATTGGTTGATGACGATCTCCGGCCTGCACGGTTGGCGCCACTATTCCAGGGCACCACTGAGCGTGGCTGCTCGTCGGGCATGATCCACCAGCCTCCGTTGGAGGCTAGGGTCGCCGCTGGAGAGCACGTTCTCCCACTGCTCCGCACTCGGATTTTCTATTTTGTGAAATGCCTTATTCGTATTGCACTCCCATGCGATGTGACAAAGTGTGGGTATTGCGCCACACCACGGTCATGTATCCCTGTATTGACTTGTGAACATTTTGCATAGTATATGTAAATTAGGGAAAGTTCCTGTCTGCAGCTTTCGCCAGTAAACTGCCTGTTGTTGAGTGAGTGTATTGTTGGGCGGGGGATATCTGATCCTCGTCCCTCTATGGTAATTTAGTATGTCAGAGTACGTTCGGATCACTGTCATGAAATCCTCAGGATCTATGTTAGGTCCGCTCGGTTTGTATGCTCGCGAGCGATCCTATCAACCCTTTGGTTGCCCTCAATCTCAGTGTGCCCCTGTACCCAAGAGATGGTGTGTCTAATGCGTTTATTCTGTTGGCCAGCGCGGAGGAAGATTTGGAGCGCTTTTTGACCGATTCTGCCGTTAATGTAGTTTCGGCATGCTTCCTTGGAGTCTGTTCGAATTAAAAGGAATCTATTTGTTCGGTAGCCCTCCATAGCTGCTAGAGCAACAGCCCTTTCCTCTCCCTCGGTTACCGTACAATCCCGTGCCAGACGCGCAAGCGATTTCTCTATAGTCCGAGTCTATTACTGCCGTGACGACTCTTTGTTCTGTTTCCCTTCGTTCTCGAGGATATACCGCGGCGTCCGTGTATACCGTGTTCGCCTTGGCTGCTAGGTATATTTCTGCATATTTTGCCCCAGAGTTCCAAATCGCAGCTGCGTGCGACGGAAGTTTAAAAAGGGTGCCAAAGCGGATCCTCAGCAGAGTTGACAGAGTGATGTAGTATACGTGCCGAAAGGTCTCGATAACGTTATAAAGACACGCAAATAATTTTTTTTATTATACGCAAATAAATCCATGCTCCCCGGCAGCTCCGAGTTAATGCCACAGCGATCAGCGGACAGCCATCTTCTATTCCTTTCGGAACAGGGCAGTCTCCGGCTATTCAGAAAAAAATTCAGCTTTTTTCGACATATGTAATAATGCACCTTTAACGCGTACACGTTACTTTGACGTGGTGAGTTTTCGCGGTTCTGTGACGTCGCGTGACGGACAGGCGAAGTGCGCGCAGCCCGAAAATGTTTGAACAATAGCAATTGTTCCAAACAACGCCTTTATCCTTAATGGCGAAAGAGGTGTCGAATCAGGGGCGCTATAACGTAAAGCTTTTCCAAACTTTTCTATTCCAATTCTGCAATCACCCCTCCACGATTTGGTCCAAAAAATTTCGTATCACCCCCACTTCGCCTGTCTGTCACGCGACGTCACGAAAACGGCGAAAACGCCCCATTTGATATGATATGTGCACACTGATTTTGCGTGATTATACCAAACGAACGAAATATGATTACTTATGATTCGACGCATTTCCCCCCATTAGCCCTCTGCTATTGGTCAAGCGTTTTTGGCACGCGCTCACTTCGCCTGTCTGTCATGCGACGTCATAAAACCGCGAAAGCTCACCGCGTCAAGGTGAAGTGTACGCGTCAAAGGCGCATTAATATGCCGAACAAAACTGAGTTTCTTTTTTTATAATAGCAGGCCAGTGCCCCATTCCGAAAGGAATAGAAGGTGGCTGCCTGCCGATCGCCCAGGCACTCGCTACTCGCACCTGCTGGCGAACATGGTTTGTTTGCTCATAATAAACATTTATGCGTGGCAGTAAAACGTTATCGAGGCATTTCGGCAAGTTGGGCCCTATAACGTAAAACTATTCCAATATGTTTTTATTCCAATCTCCTGACGTCAAATTTGCGCAACCGCCGAAGCAAGCACCAGGCGGTCACCTGCAGGGTTGTCTGAACAGACCAATCAAACGCTCTCCTCGTTCATAGGAGGTCCCTTTTGTTTGCTTGAAAAACTAATAACATTGCCTACATTGAGCGGCTTGTCTTATCTAATTGGCTGAGAAAAGGCGAGGAGCACGTTCAAGTGCAAAGGGATTCGATAGGGCCGAGCCACTGCACTGAAAGTCGATAACCGGATGAAGAAGGTGGTGCCGGCGTCTGCGATTGGTCCGCTTTCCCTTACTTAGCTTTCGGTGGCCAGTCGAAAATCGCGGCGGCATGCAACTGAAGCTTAAGAATGACGCTAAGACGGATCCTCAGCAAAGAAGAGTTGGCAGAATGAGGTCGTAAACGTGCCGAAAGGGCTCGAAAACGCTACACGGCCACGCAAGAAGTTTTATTATACGCAAAGAAACTCATGTTCTCTAGCAGGTGCGAGTACCCAGCGCCTGAGCGATCGGCGGCAGCCATCTTTTATTCCTTTCGGAACGGGGCAGCCTGCGGCTATTCAGAAGAAAATTCAGTTTTGTTCCGCATATTAATGCATCTTTAATGCGTACACGCCACTTTGACGCGGTGAGTTTATGCACTTTTGTGACGTCGCGTGACAGGCAGGTGAAGTGGGTGCAGCCCGAAAACGTTTGACCAATAGCCGGGGGCTAATGGCACAAAGGCGTCGAATCAGAAATAACTATTTTTCTTCTTTCGGTCAAATCATGCATAATCAGTGTGTACACGTCATATCACATGGGGAGCTATCGCGGTTTTCGTGACGCCGCGTGACAGACAGGTGAAGTTGGGCTGGTCCAAAAAAAGTTTTTGACCAATCGCGGAGGGCTGATTACAAAATTGGAATAGAAAAGTTTGGAATAGTTTTACGTTATAGCGCCGCTTCTTCTTTCTTCGGCATTTCTTCTTTCCTCCTCTTCCTTGCTGAGGATGCGTTTTAGCGGCATTGTTAACATTCCATTGCACGGCGCCGCGATTTTCGATCAAACACCGCAAGCTAAGCAAGGGGTATCGGACCAATCGCAGACGCCGGCCCCAGCCTTCTCATCTGCTATCTGCTTTCACTGTGCTGGCTCGGCCCCATCGAAACCCTCTCCATTTGAGCGTGCTCCTCACCTCATGTCAGCCGATTAGATAAGAAAAACTACTCCATGTAGACAATGCTATACGCTTTGAAAGTAAAATAAGTGTCCTCCTATAAACGAGGACCTCATTGGATTCGGTTTTTCAAACAACGCTGCGGGTTACTGCCCGATGCTTGCGTCACTGGTTACGTAAATTTTACGTCAGCAGATTGGAATAGTTTTACGTTATAGAGCCTAGGAGTTATTATTCCTTCGTTTGGTCTAATCATGCATGATCATTGTTCACATATCACATACGATGCCGTGCTTATGCGCTTTTCGGGGCGTCGCGTGACAGGCAGGCGCATGGGAAATGGTTCGAAAATTGTTTTACCAATCGTGGAGATCTAATTGCAGAATTGTAATAGGAAAGTTTGGAATACGTTTACGTTATAGCGCCCCGTATCTATGTTGACGTAAGCATTACCACGAAAGGTAATCCAGAACTACTTAAATAATGCAAGATACTTTTTATCGACTCAAGTAACTCTGCTTGCTACCCGAGTGTGGTCTGTATATAAAAGCAAAAAATTCCGGTTGAAGGCCGAATATCATTCGACATTCTATGGTTTCGTTAGGTGTAGAAAATTTGGATAGTTCCGCTGTAGCATGCATACAAACTTTCTTCAGACCAAGGGGGGAAAACCATGTGAAAGATAACGCCATGGCAATAGCCCCATTAGGTGTTTTTAGAACTGAGGTTGAATTGCGCGAATAAAACAAGGAGACTCGTTTTGTGTCCTTGTGTACAGCCACCCCTCGTATAGCAAATTGTGCCTTTGTTTATAGAAAACGCAGTTATTCATTACTTGTGTAGCACCACAGTAGCTTTGATACCACCATTTCCTCCGCGATCTGGTAAGAATTTAGGCTTTTCGCTGGCACCTCAAGTTCCCTTATGATTATCGCCTGTTGTTCTAAGGATGATGAAAATGACGGAGTGTTTTACGTTCACAAAAGATTTCTTCATTATTAAAGTAGAAAGGTGGGCAAGTTGGCAAGCATTCATAATGGTAACAGCGCGACAAAAACGGCGAAAGTTGTGAAAGAAACATAGGAGGCGCTCGCCCTGTGTTTTTTCACCCTGTCTGTCGTTTTTCTTTCTTTTTTCGCGCTGTTACCATTATGAAACATTTCAATCATTCTGGGGCGCTATCACGTAAAGCTATTCCAATCCTTTTCTACTAAATTTCCTTTGTCAAAGTTTTTTTATGGTCACGCCCATTTCGCCTGTCTGTCAACAGTCGTCACGAAAACCGTGAAAACTCCCTATGTCAAAATGACGTGTGCACACTGATTATGCATAATTAGGAAGAGATGGTGGCTGTCTCCTGATCGCTCCGGCGCTGTATACTCGGAGCTGCCTGCGAGAATTTATTTCTTTGCGTATACGTAACAAATTCCATGGTAGTATAACGCTACGGAGCGCTTCCGGCACGTATGCGACATCGCTCTGCCAACACTTCCGTGTGGAGGATCCATTTTGGGGACATTTTTAACCTCCTGTTGCACGTCGCCGCGATTTTCGACCAGCCACCGCAACCTAAACACGGGGAAGCACTATCCTCATCCCCTTATCTACTTTCATTGCGCTCACTCGGCCCCACCGAAGCCTTCTACATTTCTGCGCGTACCTCGCCTCTGGTCAGCCAATTAGATAAGAGAAGCCTGTCAAAATAGGCAGCTCTATTCGCTTTGAAGCCAAACAAAGTTCAACTCCTACAAACGTGCAGACCGTTTGATTTGAATGTTGAAGCAACCTTGCGAGTTACGGCCCGTGCTTGCGTCGGCGGTTACGTAATATTGATGTCACGAAATTGGAGTGAAGTCAGAGTGCAATAGCTTTACGCTATAGAGTCCCTGTTCGTGTATCTGTACATCCGAACGCTCGATTTTTTTTAATCCACAACCTCACCTTGACACGTGTGACCACTTGTGAACAGTTGTGTCAGTGTACTAAAATTTGACGTAACCTTTTTTACCGCACCAAATGTTCTTGTGTTTTCTTTTTTCCAAAAGTGTGCGGATCAATTCAAGGAAAAACTTCAGCCAATGTTATAGAAAGCATAATTTCAACTAGTTATTGAATAAGTTGTGCGCGTAACTTTTGTACAAATCTACGTGGATCAATTTCAGCGGTTTTTGTTAACCTTTAACGAAGTTAACGAAGCTACGACTAGCCAAAGTTGAGAACTGGCCGCCCCGTCTCTGGCCAGGCATTAGAGAATGCTAGTGTTCCTGTATATGCTCCCGCAGGAACACTACAGAATGTAAGGCAGCAGCGCCACCTCTAGAACAGCTGCATAAGCGGCCACTTTCCGAGCTCTGTTAATTTTGGTCAGAGGGCGCTGCCATCCTTCTGTGTGGTTGCATCGGGCAGAAACTGGTTCATTTAATTTTCCTTTGCAATTTCAGCGGTAATACACCTTTTCCGGAGTTGTCATATTTAGCAGGCACTCGCCGTAATTGGTGGGGTCAGTGATATGAATTATTTATGTTGTAGATATATGTTACGATATTGTTGTGCTCACTAATTTCGTTACTGATCGTTTCCAGAGGTTGCGCCAATCACATTCACATTTTCAGTGGAAGGAGATTAAATACAACAAAATTTAGTTTAAGGACGATAACTTATTTATATCAGTATAGAAGGAAAATTGAAGACAGAAAGCGCGCACTAAAATACACAAGTGGAAGGCGATGTGCTATATTATCTTAAGGTAGGTATCTCAAGTGCAATACAAGAACCTTATGACACCATTCCTCCCTGAGTCTTCAAGGAGAAGCTTCCTTATAGGCTCCGTACAGTCGAGTTTGTGGCTACTCTGGCGCCATCTGCCGCAGCAAAGCGACAGCACTGAGAAGGTGTCTCTGCGGTGCAGCCGGCTCGACGCGTATTCCTTCACGCGCACTGCACTTCGTGTCGGCCACTGTTGGGGCTGTTTTGCTGTGTTCATTAGCCCCCCCCCCCCCCATCCACCTTTTTTTTTCGGCTATGTCTTGGGACAGTGCAATAGCATGCGCTTCATGAGCAAGCGTCGAAATTACGGAGGTGCGAAAATGAAGTGGAACCGGCGATACTGCTGCGTAAGAGACTCACAGCCACGAAGGCCAGCCCGGGATAAATTGGTACAGGTTTGCTAGCAGGCCTTACGAACTAGAACGGCGAAATTTTGGATCGCAGCTGTGAGGAGAGTAAAGTAAGTCAGCTTCTGCCATCCTATTTGGGAGATGCAGTGGCGTAGCAACAGGGGGGGCCGGGGGGCCGTGGGCCCCGGGTGCGAGGGGCCAGTGGGGGGGGGGGGGGGGGGGGGGTGTCATACGCCTGAAGACACCCCTTTTTCCGCCGGCTTGACTGGGCGCAAATGGCAAAGAATGCTCCGGTATCCAGAAGCCCGAGCTTATGTACCCGATGCGTTGCGCCGCAGAATTGTCGGCTGCAGCTCTATGCACACCCCACGAAATAATTGCACGAATGTGCGGGCGAAAAAAATTTCATTCGCAAAATGGTCGCTAAACTATTCGCCTTAGCGGAATGTTTCATGTGGTGTGCGCTCGTGCCGTGCGTTCATGCTGGGAGCAGGAGTCGCTAAACACACAGTCAGGTGTTGTAAGGCGCTGAGGTACAGTGTACTAGAATTCCTATTCCCCTATTCTAGTACACTGTAGTTGAGGCTCTTGGGTCCCTCTTCCGTTCAGAACGCGCAGCGAAGACGAACAAAGACAGCAGCAAAAGGGCGTTGAATGAGCGCGCCCGGGGCTCTCGTTTACGGCGAAGCGTTCGTTGAGAGCGACGTTGCATAAGTGCGGCCATCAGAAGTCGCGAATGGTATTCTCTGGATCGTCTTCAGACTCGGTGCGGCCGAAGAGTTTGGCGGCACATGATTCGACAGGCTGTATATAGGCGCGGGCGCCGCGATGTTCAGCTCGCGTTTACTTCCCCTCTCCCGCTCGCTCCGAGAAGCCGCTGCGAAACCTGCCGTTATGTTTCACGCTTTCCTTTTTACCCTCGAAAGTTTCAGAAAACTGTTGTTGTTGTGTGACTTCATGTCACAAGTACAGTGTCTGTGTCAGCTGCACAGAATTTTACAAAAAGAAGCGTGAATTTTGTAAGGATATTTTCCGATATTCTATGAAGTTATGTGTCTTTGTGATTACTAGGAACTCGGTAGCGTGAAAAATGTGGCAGATAAGTAATAACTATATCCTTAATAATCCCTTAATTTGTACTTATAGAGGAAGCACTTCAATTCCAGAAGTGAGGACTCGAAGTCATATGATTACCTGAACAAAAACTTCTCAAACAAAATCGTTTTGGGTGCTACAACCTACAGTACTTTGGTACTGCGGGCGGCGCTCAGTATGGCAGTAGCGAAAGAAATATGAAATAGTGGACCAGTGAGGTTGATCCCTCAACCCTTTCCATTGCAAGTGCAGACCAACAGGTTTCGCTGGCACGGGCTTCAACGCGGTCTTTTTTTTTTTTTTTTTTTATGATGACGCCAAGAATCGACGCGAAGCCTGCTCTATTATGTTCCCAATCTTTTGGTGGTACTGCAGCTCGGATAATCACGTTTGTCCGTATAGCAGCAAATAAAAAACACAGGTCTTCATTGATCACAATGAAAAGAACTCGTAATTGTCATAACATTGGCGCCCGCGCAGCAGGGAGGCAGGTGGCGTATTTCGTTTTTCTAATATGGTGAGGAAAACAGCGTCCTTGAGACACAGATAAATTTTCGTTTTCGTTCAGGGCTGCCCACAGCCAAAATACTGCGGGCCATAGTACCTACGACGATTTTTGTGAAGTTGTTGTTGGGCAAGATATGATTGTCGGCCTTCAATTTTGCAAATGCAATGCCGCTAAAGTTGGTAATTAAAACTTTATAAAAATTTTTTTTTACTTGTGACGTGAGCCGTATTTGCCACTATGCCGTATTTGTATTTGTTGCCAAGCCTTATAGTCTGACATAAGATGTGCACATGCGCTTATCACAAGTTATCAGTGCAGCACCCTGTGTTATTTGGTGCAGAAAAAACAGCGTGTATTGGCCTCGAGCTCCACCACTGGAAAAGCTAGTGCTACCGTCGGCGTGACGTACTATTAGGGATGATGTGGACACAGCTGAAAACGAGAGTTTAAGTTCCCTCGTACGCTGCGGTCCTCATTTAGTGGCGAGATTTTCCCGCTTCGAGTGTCTCCTTTACAACGCTTGAAAGCACTACAATAGGTAGTGGCTGACTTTGAAGGCGCGCAACATGGTAGGCTACTGCTCGGTGCCGCAGTGCCGGACGTACGCAACGGAGCCCGGTGTCAGCCTTATTCATTCGTAGCCGCAGGACAAGAAGCTGCGTGAAGCTTTGCTCGCGAAACATAAAACCGGCAAACATTCATCGGCTACCACTCGGGTATGCAGCAAGCACAGACGCGAGGAAGATTTCTGCTACGGCGCCCGGTCTGCGATGTTCGAAAAACGCGCACTGAGACGCTCGCCCGAGTCCGCTGCCCGACTGATGTCATGACGGTTTGGTCGATGAACTTGTCGATGCTATAGATACTGGCAAGTTCACTGGAGTGGAAAGGGAGCGGTAAGAAGCACATTAAAAAAACCATGGCGTATGGTCAAGTTTGCGTTATGAATTAATGCACTGGATTACAAAAAAAGAAGCAGCGGGAAATCGCACGCTGAGAACACTAATAAACATATAGGGCGACGCAACTCGAGAAATAATATTGAAACGTCCAAGAATTTAGAAAAAAAAAAGAAGATTGAATCGTCGCAACGGCACATCACAGTCCCCGTAGGCGTCGAAGTCTCTACAATGAAATTATTTTCGAACAGCTCTGATAGCGCCCACGCAACAATGGTTGCTTGTATACTGTCAAATGCTCATTCTGCGGCCTAAAGCTCATGGCACGGTGCGAAAACGCGCAAGCGGTGAGAGCGAAGCAGTGCGCGGACAAGCATGCAGACGCGCAGTCGGTCGCTCCGTATCTGTGCGATCGCTGCATTGAGGGTTCATTCTATTACGCTCCATTTAGTTATACAAACACTGTAAGAACATGTTTCACATAGTTTGCTCTCAGCGTTTGCCTACGTTTCACGCAAGAAGCCGGTTCGGGAGACTCCATCGCGGCGAGCATGCGCAGTGGCGTTCACTGTACGTATTCGGTAAAGAGATAGCGTCTGTAAACGATTCTGTGCTTTCAGTTTGCCCAATATTATTATTTAGACATTAAAAAACTTCTCTCGTATCGAAAGTACTTACAGAAATGTCCGGGAGAGCTCTCGCGTGGTGTTTTCAGTGAGCGCTGACAGCAAAACCTATGAGGAGCGTGCCGCGTGATCCCTCATACTACGCCAGCGAGGCGCTTCCGATAGATGGCGACTCCGTAACTCCTCGCCGCCAATACCTGCTGTTTTCGCGATCTCTGGGAAAGAAAGCGAAGGAAAGGGGGACCTGGGGGACGTGCGCGGTATCCAAGGCGGCTGTACGTACCGGTGCTGAAACCCGGAAATTGTCGATATCCTCGCCTTCCTTGACTACACCCGGGGGGTGGGGGGGGGGGGGGTGACAAAAGACCTATGGGCCCCGGGTGCCAGACGACCTAGCTACTCCACTGGTGAGATGGGTTTGTTTTGTAAGTCCTGCAGCACGTGCGCGTTCCGGAGCTTGTTGCGCGACTCCAGTGGTCATGGCAGGGTCAGCTGCTCAGCATTTATAAGACATTTGACGCGACTGTGCTGATTTGACGACGGTTTACTGTAGCCTTAGCATTTGGTAGGATCAGGATTACACTGGTGTGTGCGATAGGCAATATTTTATGCCAAGGAAGCTTATGTTATGCTGGCGAGCGCTAATTCATACATGATACTCATTTCGACCGCTGGTGTCAGAGGCGCCATTTCACTGGTGCGATTTTCTTGCGAATTTACATTTGGGAGTCACATTTCAAAAGCAAAACGTGTATGCAAGCAAAGGAATTCGCAAGCGAAATCAGACCTTGTGAAAAGGCTATAATGTACCTTGATGATTGTACATGATGACAAACATCCATTCGCGTCGTGTCACTTCAGATCGCGTGGTTATCACAAATGTCATAACAACTGCAAATGACTCCGAAAGGGTCCCAAACTAATCAACCAGGATATGCTCTAATAATTTCTTCAATGTAAAAAAGAAGCACAATCGCAAGCCATCCTGGCAACAATCTGACGCTTTTTCCGGATGTTTACAAAGTGCAGTAAGCTGACGAGAATAATCTGACGAATAAAAAGACCTGATAAATAAGAGCTCGTTTGTCTCACTTGCCGCGCGAAGCGACTCGTAGTTGCGCTGATTACGTCGGCAAGTAGGTCGCGGTCCTGTGTGCAGCATTGAGCCATGACAGACCACTTACAACTGCTTCAAAACCGCAAAAGATTTCGTTTGGCACCGTACCAGACGACGATGAAGCACACAAAACGTTAGAGTACTGCGCTGTCACACAGTCACTTTCAATGAAGACGGCGCCCGGCCAGATCACATTTCTCAATTTCGCACAAGCAACTCCTACATGGTCCAACAATTCGAATCGAATTAGCGCACTTGGCGTGACGGTGCTGACGACAGCCTACGATCGCGATCGTGAAGCTCGAACTCGATGCGCGTATCGCGGTCGACTGAGCGAAGATCGAGCAAAATCGCGATCCAAAGTGACCATCCAGCTGTACCCCGTCCAGATTGAGCTGTATGACGATCTGAAGTAACAAGGCTACATGGCCACCAAATGATAGGCCGCGGAGTACAACGCGCCGGAGCGAAATGAGGCATGCATCGCCAACAGTGAGGCGTCGATTAAAATTCGGTCAGCCTACTTGAAGCACAACGTTTTCAGGGTGCCAGTTTAGTGATTTCAATGTTAGTGTCACAGTAGGCTTTACTCACGTGCAGAATGACTTCGTACAGTTGTTTTCCCTGCTGATAATGGCACTTGGCGTGAACGTCCAGGCCGTAAACTTCCTTCGCGGAAAGAACATGTGAAGTAGCGTAGAGTTTGTCTCCACTGGTTAACGCAGTGATACAAAAGTAATCTCCTATTCGTTTAATATGCCTAAATCCGCAAGAAAGTATTTGCGACATCACCGAGGACCACGCTTGCACCTTCATGTACACAAAAAACGGCGACACTTCCCAGTGTCGCACTGCCCGCCACAGGCGGCGCTGAGCAGCGCGGCACCGCTGCTGCACAGTGGCGCCGCCTGTTCGCTGGATGAAGCCTATAGCGAACTCTGGTACCTTTTGCCTTGTGCCAGGAGTAGTAAACCTATGCAATAAAACTGAAGCACTATAATATAGAAATGTGTGAGCAACGATTTTGCTGAATGAAATCCAATACAGTTACTGGGAAACAGCAGAGGAAGATGTATGATCTGGATCCGCCTAAGGGCTAACGCTAAAGAGAAACCCAACACACTATAGAGCTTCGCAAACATCCAATCCAGAAAGTATTTCTAACACATCCATGAACGGCGCAAGGAGCAAGCGTCTTGCGTTGTTGCATGCCGTCTGCCTTCACCAAACCAGTTACTTGCGATGACTACCGCACTTGATGACTGCATGGCTATGCGTAAACGTTATCCTAGATCATGAAGGCGGCAACAGTTGCAGCTCGTGGGTTAGAGCGGGCCCACATGTTTAACTAGTCATTGCGGCCAACTGATTCCGCATATCACTAGTAACGCTTTAGTTGAATGCTTGGCAAAACAATTTACATTTGTTGATTTCTTTGTCAAAATCCTCGACTGCCGCTTTTAATTTAGGCGCATGCGTTTACGGCGTTTTATAGCGCGAATTGATTGCGAAACCTAAACCAATAGTTGTTAGCTCTAAAATAATTTCCTGCAATGTGGTTTATCTGTCAAATCGTAGACAGTTCGTTAGAGCAAATAATCCTTAACTAAGATTCCTTGCAAGTTTTATCAGCTGCCTCCTGGACGCAATGCCGCGCTCACTGCTGTTTACTTTCTCTCTGCTGTTTTCTTTGCTACGCGTCAGCGAAATTTATCCCTGCGCTATAAACCAGCAGAAAGTTAAGACTTGTTCATTAGGAACCATGTTTCTGAAGACTGAATTTAGTTAAACTCCTAGTTCAATAATATTTTACAACTTTGTGACACGTCGGAAACATAGACGGGGTGCTTTACTATACCTAGAAAAAAAAAGTGTTTCTCTGTCATTACAATATCAACGATTCACATGTAAGACGGCCGAACATTGCAAGCTACCTATAGGGATATATATTTCCAAACACTGAAATGGGACACATTTTTTTATTTAATAGTTAGGTTTTTTTGTGCCCAAAAAAGTGTCCGTTTTACAGAGGGGCGTTTGTTAACGACGTAAAGAAACTGAAAAAACAACTTGTGCAACCTATTTTAATACAAGCTCATACGTTTTGAAACTCCGGCGTGAAGGATCTTGTGGACGAATTAGGGAGAACTCAAAGCAAGGCGCTTAGATGGTTTGACTTTTTAAATATTCGCGGAACGAGACAGTGAAACCATACTCCGGTTTCAAGCGCGCGTGTCTATACTGTTGTGACGATGGAGTCCTCAAGCCCTGCGCTGGGCGTCCAACGTTACGGCATGCTGTTGTGCCTGCCGGTCCTTCAGAGCTGGGGATGCGCCACCAGCGACATGCAGTTGTCACGGTTGGTGTTCGCGCCTCATCTTTCACTTCGCTTCAAGACTGCAATGACGCCCTCCTGACCGTCACGAAGAAGCCACTAATCGTTGGCAGGGTCATTCACAGGGATTCCCGGGGAAACCAACGGCGGGTTCACGGTTTGCAACGCGGTTGCCTCGCAGTGTGCCATGGTGGAGGCCCGAGCACCACGGTGGAAGACCATCACGAAGAGGCCACTGATCGATAACAGGGTAATCTTCGAGTACTCCCAGGGAAAAACGTCGACGACAGGTGGTTGCCTCCTATTGCGCCACGTTGGGGACAGGTGCGCCACGTTGGAGCACCACGAGCAGCACATAGAAGACCAGTGAGGAGCGATAGAAGTAGTGAACAATTCCGTGTTTATGATTGGGGCCAGTGAATTCCCTCAACAAGGGAATGAAGGAAGAAAAGGGCATAAAAAGCGGATCCGGACGGAGTGTGGAGAAAGACGCTGGGACATGGAGAGACGCTCGGACATGCAAAGACGTGCATAGTGTGCTCCGATATTTGTGGCCGTGTTCTAAAACTTAACCATGTACTTTTTTATTATAATCCCTTTTTTCGTTCTCTTCACGTCGCTCGGAACCCTTTTTTCTCCTGGCACGACATCACCAATGGAACCTTCGTTGGCCACACGGACCCCCGCCTTCACAATAATGTTAGGTGACGGAGAACGACTGGCCATAGGTGTCGGGAGACCGGCAGTGACGAGACGCAGCTTGGCAAGAACTTAACTTATTTGCATTCTGAATGTCAGAACAAAGCGTGAGGTCTTGCCGGGCCGCTTATTACATATCCTTCGCGGCCCCCACCACGAAATATCCCTAGTTCCGTACACAGGTAACTTACATTGTCGGCAGTCTTTTTTTTTTGGGGGGGGGGGGAAGAGGGGACGTTGCACGTAGAACGGCCCGGGCCTTACCGCTAGAAGTGACGGGCTGCGACGAAGTCCCCAATGTTCTCGGAAAACTGAGTGGTGCACAACACCCGGCTGGGTATTGTAACGTTTGGGGTCGGGCATGAAATAGATGGTAGCTGACCCATGCCGTCGTCCAACTCATCCACGCTGAGGACGTTGTTGAAGGGAAAGGCTTGTTCTCAACGAGAACAAGGAATATTGGATTTATTTACAGTATCTACATGAGAACATTACAGTTCATCAGTCTAACATGACTGAAAGACGAATGCACACTGAACAGCTGACGACGGCTGCTTAAATACACTCTGTCCTCCTTAAAACGGCCGTTCAACGTTCGACCGCTGGGAGCGTCCAAAGGGGAGGATTTACACACTCACATCCGCACAGGTTTCACTGACCACACCGAGGCGAGAAGATTCTCGCAGACACAGGTCCTGCCCCGAGCAGGCGCCTTTTTATCCCAGAGCTGAGTCCGCAGACAGTGGCCGCCGCGTCTGTCCATTGACCCGTGAGACCCGTGAGACGGCACCGCAAAACATCTTCCAGGAGCTCCCCTGCTCCTAACAGACCGTGACGATGAGGGCGAACATACTAACATTACTTGCTCCGCCGACCGCCCCTAGAAATGGTGGCGCGGACGGGCTGTGTACTGTCGTATTATGGTCCTTTCAAAGCGAGTCGCCGCAGTAGACATGGTGGCGCCGTTCGGTTAGGGACTGTCATATTGTCGTCCTTAGAAAGCGAGTCGCCATAGTAGTCATGGTGGCGCCGTTCGGTTGGGGACTGTCACTTCCCCGAAGATCGCCAGCCTCCGCAGGTCGAACGTAACAGTATACGTAGGTTTCATCAACTCTCGGGTGAGTGAGTGAGTGAGTGAGTGAGTGAGTGAGTGAGTGAGTGAGTGAGTGAGTGAGTGAGTGAGTGAGTGAGTGAGTGAGTGAGTGAGTGAGTGAGTGAGTGAAACAACTTTATTTGGTCCACTGTAGACGTAAGCAAATTCAACGTCACCTGGCTAGGCCCACTCGGGGACCATCAGGTGAAACCTGACAGCCCTCTCGCGAGCCCTCTGGACAGCCAGGATTTGAGAGGTCTGATCCAGGGCCCTAATTAGCTTCATCATTTCCTCTTGGGTGAAAGGGGGACTGGCAGAGGCGCCGCCCCACAGGACATGTTCGAAGTCCGCATATTCACCACAAAGAGGGCGGTCCGGGCTTGTAAACCGTTCAGGGTACATTGTGTGCAGCGCAGCGGGGCTCGGGTAAGTGCTTGTTTGCAGAAGTCTGAGAGTGACTGCCTGGGCCCTGCACAGCGAGGAGTGCGGCAAAGGCAGGAGCCTTCTTGACAGATAATTATGTTTGCAAATTTCGTTGTACGAGCAGAGAGGCTCGGGTTGCCGAGGAGAGGACGCGTTACCCAGCGCACGGTCAGTCAAACCTCGTGCAGCCGAGTGCGCCTCCTCGTTGGGGTTGATAGAGGCACCCTCAATGGTTCCAAGGTGCACAGGGAACCAGGCCAAAGAGTGATGTTTCATGTCTTTAGCACTTTGGATGATACGTAGGGCCTGGGGAGCCACCATTCCTATCTTAAAGGCCCTAACAGCGGCCTTGGAATCTGAATAAATCGTGTCATGCACACTGTCCGTTAATGCAAGAGCAATAGCAACCTGCTCTGCAGCGCTGGAATTAGAAGTGCGGATGATAGCGCAGCTAAGGATTTTAGAATCACAGTCGATGACCACTGAGGAGAAGGCCTCTTGAACGTACGAAGCAGCGTCTACGAAGCATGTTCGGTCCTTGTTCAAGCGGGCACTGGCGAGCAGAGCTTTACCCCTGGCTCGTCTTCGTTCTTCGTTGTAGGTGGGATGCATATTGCGTGGCATCCGGTGTATGTAAATCTTGGATCTTACGTCGTTGGGCAGCTTCACAGCGTCGAGACTGACGACCGTGGGGTTACGTCCCACAGTCATCAGTTACGGTTTTTTTATTCTAAAGATGAACCAACCAGCCCCATTGAACACACTGCTTACGTCCCAGCTTGCCAAGTATGGCTCGGCCGGCTGGGGTACCGGAGAGTCTGACAAGCTGGGAAAATCCTTGGGCTTCAACGATTTCTTCGAACGTGTTATGAATTCCCAAACTGAGGAGGTCTTTTGTGTGCGTTCGGATGGGAAGGCCGAGGGCAAGCTTGAAGACCATTCTGATTAGGGCACTGATCTTGTTGCGCTCCGATACGAGCCAGTTGTGCATAGCCCCTGAATAAGCGAGGTGGCATAGCACGAAGGCGTGGATAATACGGACCAGATTGTCTTCCCTGATTCCGCGGTACCTGTTGGCGATCCTTCGGATCAGGCCGAGGGCGCTTTCGGTCTTGGAAGAAATGCGTTTGATGGAGGCTCCATTGGCCCCGTTCGACTCGATAAACATTCCTAGGACCCTGATAGTGTCTACCCGCGGTACTGGGGAGCCCTTACCGGTGAATAACGTAATGTGGTTCTCTGTTGCTGGCTTCCAGGACAGGTGAGAAGAGCTCGGATTTAGCGGGCGAGCACCTTAGCCCGGTGGGGATAAGATACTGCTCCGTCACATCGATGGCCTCTTGCAAAGCACCCTCAATCTGACCCTCAGATCCGCTGGAGCACCAGATGGTGATGTCATCCGCGTAGATCGTGTGGTTAATGTTCGGGGTTTTGTTCAAGGCCCTCGACAGGTTGATCAAGGAGATGTTGAACAGCGTCGGGGAGATCACCGCCCCCTGAGGTGTTCCCTTTGGCCCAAGCTGAATTTCGTGGGTCAAAAACTCGTCAATCTTGAGTCTAGTGGACCTCGAGGAAAGGAAGGAGCGCACGAAATTGTACGCCCGTTTGCCGACGTTAAACTCTGTCAGGCTCTTGAGAATAAGGGCGTGCGATATGTTGTCAAAAGCCTTTTCCAGATCCAAGCCGAGAATTACCTTAGTGTCGGCGGAGGTAGAGTCAATGATCTGGTGCTTGATCAGTCTCATGGCGTCCTGAGTCGAAAGCCCCGACCGAAAGCCAATCAACTTGTTTGTATAGCATTCGTTAGACTCGAGATGGTCAGTGAGGCGGTTAAGCATGGCGTGCTTTGCCATCTTCCCAACACGCGACGTCAGGGAGATGGGCCTTAGATTGTCGATGCTCGGCACCTTACCTGGCTTGGGCATGAGTACTGTGTAGGCTGATTTCCAGCTCTTGGGAATGTGGCCGCCGCACCAGATTTCATTCATCTTGTGTATAAGAAACTCGATTGAGTCGTCGTCGAGATGCTTGAGCATTTTGTTGGTGATCCCGTCGGGCCCAGGGGCAGATCTGCCGTTGAGGGATGCGAGAACCCGCTTGACCTCAGCCACGGTAAAATCCTCGTCCATAGATGGTACGTCACACCCTTCATACTCGGTAAAATGGGGGGGGGGGGGGGGGCACCGGACCGTCCGTGGCCGCCAGTACTTGTCTATGAGCTGCTCCGTGACCGCCTCATCTGGAGTCGAGTCGGTGGCCAAATGGACAGCTTTTGCCAAAGCTCTCTTCTGATTGGACTTGGTGTTGCCATCATGCAGTAGGTGCCTGAGGAGGCCCCAGCTTTTACCGTTCTTGAACTGGCCCTCCACCGAGTCGCACAGCTCGTCCCATTGCTGCTTGCATAGCACCTTGCAATGAGCCTCTATAATCTTCTTTATATCGGAGATTTTCTTACGTAGTCTTCTGTTATGGCACTGAGTCTTCCATCTCGCGAGCAGTGCCTGCTAGGCTTCCAATAGATGCGCGAGCCTACTGTCCATCCTGTCCACCTCCAGATCGGTTGTCACCTCCTTGGTGGCTCTAGCCGCATCCTTCTTTATCTCGTCGCACCAAGAGTCTAGGTCCATATCCTTGTTAAGGACGCGCTCGGAGCGGTTGGCTCGGAACAAGTCCCAGTCAATGAACCTAAAGGTCCTCGTTTTGTTACGGGCAGCCTTGATCACCGCTTCGATGATGCAATGATCGCTACCGAGGTCCATGGCTGTATTGTTCCACTTGACGTTTTCCAGGTTCTTGACAAAGGTAAGATCCGGATTCGTATCTCGGCACACCGAGTTCCCTCTCCTGGTTGGAAAGTCTTTATCGGTTATCAGCGTAAGAACTTCCTCCATTGCCGCGTCCCATATATCTCTACCCTTCTTCGTATTGGTACAATAGCCCCACGCCTGATGCTGGGCATTAAAATCCCCCATGACGACTAGAGGCTGACAGCCGGCCAAATGCACGGCCTTCTTGAGAATACCACCAGGCCTGGCTCTGTGAACGCTGGGTCTGCAGTAAACATTGAGTATGAAGATACTGTTTCTTCTTAAGCGCTGCTGAGGGGGGTCGACAAGGAGTTCGGCCATGACGTACTCGACCCCATTGTCCGCGGGACCAAGGTCTCGCTGAAGGCACGTGAACTTTTTACTGACCAGAGTAGCGACCCTCTTCCTCCTTCAGTGGAAGCCACTGTCAGGAAACCGAGGAGCTTGATGGGTGATGATGTGATCGTCTCTTGCAAGGCGATAACTTGTGGTTTGTCCTTTACGCTTTTTAGGTATTGTCGCAGGGTTGCCCGTTTGCTGACGAACCCTGCGCAATTCCACTGCCACATTGTTATGACGTTAGTTCCGTTATCGATGTTTGGGCTGGGGAATGGATTGCGAAAGTACCATGTTCAGAATGGCACCCTCCGTCGGTGAGGCAATGACGCTGTGCAACTTTGGTACTTGTGCTGTAGATGGGCTTGGCAAAGATCCGTGGCTGGTCCCCTCCAGCCTAAGTATTCTCGGCCTAAGTACCCAGCCTAAGTATTCTCGGGTGAGAAAGTTTCATTCTTCTGGGTGAACGGAAGCGCTTAGCATATTTCCCCACAAAGGTGCATCAATCACAGCAAGCGTGCATCAGGCCCAAACAACGTGTACCACGTGCACGCGCCATAAAGGTCGTCGTTTGGTCGACTCCCAACGCCACCGTGAAGGAGTACTGACATGACAGTTTCGACGTTTCATTTTTAAAGTGAAGCTTTCTTTGCCTCTTCCTTGGACTTTCCCACTGCTGCTGCTGCTGTGGGCTGCTGCTGTCGCGGACACCGCGTCGGGGGTTGGGTCAGAGCGTGTAAGAGAGGAAAGCCGACAGGAGAAACTCGTTTTCACCCCACCGCGTCGAATGTGCACAATGCCCGCTGAAGCTCCCAGCCGCCACATTTGCTGCTTGACAGCTATAATTATCTGTGACTCCCCTCAGAAGCATTGCAGAAACTGCAGCGCTTCCCTTTCTACTAACGTGCGAGGAAAAGGAGAGGGAGGAGAAGAGGCAGTTCCCATACAAGAGCCGGGGGAGGGTGGTGACGTGAGAAGGCAAGGAAACCCCACTACTATACGACAGCGGTTGCGCGGAAACAGGATAAGCTTAAGTTCAAGGTACGGTACAGTACGTTGCTGCTATTTCTGAAAAATAAACGCCATGCCAATATGTCAAGCGGGCAACTTATACAGGGCGTGCAGAAGCAGAGCCGCATTAATTAAAGCGCACCGCAGGGTCCAGAAGACACTATACGGAAACGGTCGACCATCAAATCAACAGTTCTGTATCCGCGGCGTTAGCTTTGCGGCTATGGCATTGCTAGAGGTCGTGGAATAGAAAATGCACGCGCACTTAGATTTGGGACACGTTAAAGAACATCACGGTGTCAAAATTCATCCGGAGTCCGCCACTACGGCGTGCCGCATAATCCGAGTGTGGTTTTGGCACGTACAGCCCCATAATCCAATTCAAGTTTAATACTTCTGCCACAATGCGATCTGCCACATGAGGAAATGACAACGTTGTACCCTCTCAGCTAGAGGTTATAAAATATGGCGTACAACAACGCCTCAAGCAAACATTTCTCCCTGTGTGTTCTGCCTAGTACGCAGACAAACAGCAGTGGTGCACGCAAGGTAACGTTTAACATCAACTCACCACTCTCGTGTTAGCCTAAACGTTAAAGAAATTAAGCTTTAGCCGTCAATGTCACCGCTAATTATCGTCAATCAAAGCATCCAGCACGGAAAGCATCGCTAACATCGATTCCCACAGTGCGTGGGATCTGCATATTTTTTTCCTTCTTTGAAGTCCTCTAACTCGAACCCCCAAAGAAAATCCTGGCAAGCCTGAGAGAGCTCTAAATAGTAAATATTTTACCCTAATAGCTTTTCTGGAATCAGTTCAAATTTCGTTTGCGAGCAGCTGTATGTATCGTGACGTCGCGACACATGAGGTGATCACGTGATAACAGAACATCGCGACGGTTTGCCGATCGCTCCACCGTATGCTATGATGCTAAAGCGGCTTACGCATCGAGTAGCAGCATGACTGGTAGGACCGGAGTGAGTGGGCACCCTGCAATGGAGTTTGCTTGTACATGTCGCGCCACCTAGCAGCGGTGAGCACCCGTCAGTAGGCCCTCACCGCCATTTCACCTTTTTCTGTGGTGCGCTCAGGTCCGCCTGAAAGCCTGCTTTTCCAATTTTCCAATGGATTCAACGCGGCCTCGTGGCAGCTCCTCAATGAGAAGAGTGAACAAAAAGAACAAGCGCAGATACTGCTGCGTTGAGGATTGTCACAACCACGAAGGGGATGTCGGCATCAAATTGTACCGCTTCCCTTCAAAACCGGGGGAAGCAACCCGGCGGCTGAAGTGGATCGTCGTGGTTTCTGTCGGTCTTGATAATTTATGTTAAACGAACTAAGACGTAAATGCAAAAACACGAGAAAAAAAAAGAACCGCCAGCGGCATCCGTAAAAACAAACAATAAAGCGTTAACTGCATAAGAACGCGTGAACTGATTCCCGCTGTTATAAATTAGTTTAGATAGTTGTTTAGCTCGTCTTGCTACTAAGCGTCACAGACTTCGTACGGCAGTGGGAGGCACTACTCGCAAGCGAGGATCAGGGGAGCCAGTTGGCCCTCCTGTACCAAGCTCAGCGAGCCGCAAGAGCCAGTGGAGCCCTGGACTGAGGGCCCCACCCAGACCTGCCATAACTCCGCTTAACTGAGCAATAAAGTTTTTTTTTTTTCTCTCTCTTGCTACAAACCAAACGGGCAATGGTTGTTACGTGTCAAATCTAGCTTCGTAAGCGCTCCATGCTGGAGCTTTGTACGCACTGTGCTTCTTCCTGCGTCAAGATCAAGACGTGACTGCTGGAACCGGGCTCATTCGTGCCGTTGTTTTCTCGCGCTTAGAACAACAGAACTAAGGTTGGAGTACACCACAGCAGACGTCGAGCATTCGAAAATTAACATTTCTTTCGTGCACGCTAGCGCATATTTGTTCAGTCTTCACGTTGTTTAGTCTCAGCTGATTGCTCTTTATTTTGCTTCAGCGGTAATTCCCTCTCACGTTCGAGCCCGAACGACAATACTAGAATATGCTCTAGGCACTTTCTTAACGGAGAAAAAAGAACTTACCTGCACTTTAGCCAAAACCTCTACAATTGTGAGGTGCAAGGCATGCTCCAAGTAAGGAAGCTACAAATGACAGTTGCAAAACGTCCACGACAGTATTTGCTCACTTAGGTGGCAGAAAATAATGCTTTGTTAACTTACTTTGAGTTCGACGTTGTAAGCGTGCTTGCTTTGCTGTGAGAAAGACCTCTCGGGCGGCGGTGGTTGCTTAGTGGCCATGGTGATGGGCTGCTAAGCACGAGGTCGCGGGATCAAATCCCGGCCACGGCGGCCGAATTTCGATAGGGGCGAAATCACCCCTGTACTTAGATTTAGGTCCACATTGAAGAACCCCAGATGGTCCAAATTATTCCGGAGTCCCCATCCACGGCATGCCTCGTAATCAGATCGTGGTTCTGGCACCTAAGACCCCATAATTTACTTTAAGCACCTCGCTGCGATGTCAGTGCTGTTTACCTCCTTGACGTGATATACATGGTTGTCGTTGTAAATGTGACGTCCTTTATCAAGCGTCGGTGGTCCAAAATGGGCCTCGATGTTTTCTCATATCCTTAAAACCGCAATTTATAACGACCGACACGTTTCAAACGAGCACAGCAAAAGCATGCCTCCGTAGCAGTGGCCGCCTCGGTGTTTCGCGGAACTGACACGGTGACGCTGACGGCTGAGTCGATCGCTGCGCCGCCTGGCCATTGAATGTAGCCCTATCTATACAATGCACTCTTCGACTCACACTTAGGTTATTGCTATTTAATCTGCGGCAATGGTACGAAAAGGATCCGCAAGTTATCTCAGTGTCTTAGAAAAAAAAGTCTGTTACGGTCCGTCGCTAACTTATCTCATGATGTCCATACCTACATCTTTGTTCAGAAAATACAGTGCAGTTAAACTGGCCTCACTCTTTGAGTATATATTATTACATTCTTTAAAGATTGAAATTCGTATTTGACGCGAATAGCCTACGATCTACCGCAAAATTAAACCTCAATATGTCATCTCGCTCCGCAAGAGATCGTGAACACTGGTTTGTTACCAGGCCGCGTACAAATTATGGCTTCCAGATGTTGTCCTACACTGTACCACGTACACTCAATAAATTTAGCCTAAGCGATTCGGAATTGTGCGTATTCTCAAAAAACAGTTTTGTACGATCTGCTTCATTAATTTCTTTTCATGAATTTGATCTTTTTAATAATCTAGCGGCTCCCGCAAAATATTGTGTAGTGTCATATGTAAGTGCAAGAAGCGTCGCCAACGCCTTTTTCACTTTGATTTACTTACTTTTGTACAATGATCCTCTGGTATGTTCATTTCTGCTAGATACGGAAATCGCCTGTCCTCTCTACTGCCTGGTTTTATGGAAGAGTGCAGGTTTGCAGGTTTTTTTTTCCTATCCTCCGTAGGTTGCAGGGTTTTTTTTTTCTTAATAAAAAAAGATCGTTTTCAAAGCGCCATTAGGCCTGTTCAGATGGATTATCTGACGATGAGCATGTTGCTCGCACTGCAGCTCGCTGTGTCCACGTATCCATAATTGAATATATTCACTAATTAACTTTTTAATTGTTCATTTTATGGTACATGATGAAAATAGGAAGTGGAGCAGCTCGTGAATCATGCTTGCTTAGGAGAAATCATAAAACTCGCTACAATTTGGACAACTGCTTCTTCAAAATGTGGCAAGAAATATATTAGCGTCCCAGCAAACCGTCACATAACAGTCTGTGTCTAAGAGCACGGAACGATAATAATTCCAACGCCAATGTAAATGTTAGTACATTTTCGGGACCGGTGTTATTGAACGTAATGCCAGTTGCGCAGTTTCGAATTACTTCACTACGTCTTGGTTTCAATTTCGCTATTTGAACAAGTCTATAATAAAAAAAAGTTTATTAGTGCATTTCTTTCTAAAGTTATCTAGTGGCCATTTCAATTTGTAGTGCAGGTAATTTCCGTCTCTTCGTGTAATTCGCCTGAATAGACTGCATTGCGTTCCAACTCGTTCCAAAAGCTCGTTCCAGCTAAATAAAGCAAAGGAACACACACGCGGTACCACTCACAGCGAAATGGAAATCTGCAGCGTTAACATACACGTGCAACCGTTCGTTGAAATCTGTGCCATCAGTGGATAAAACGGTATTGACTCAAGTTTCGCAGACAGCGTGCAACGCTAATATATATGTATTTGATTACGCAAAAAAAAAATTGGAGCACGCTTAAGCTTCGCCTTCAAGAGTGGAACGTGATAGCGTTATCGCAACCCATGACGCATGACTCCGCGCCAGCAGCACGGCACACATCGCAGGGGACGCTTTCCCACCAGAAGCGCTACGGCGCAGCGATCACGTCAGAGGCGTCCCGCATCGGACGCTGCACCTAGGAATCGCGCTGTGAGCGGAAAGAGGAGCCGCGTCGCCTAAACACGAGGGTTCGAGTGACGCACGCTGGAAGTTGGAAGGGGAGAGAGCGAGAAAACTTATTAAACGCGAGGGTATTGGGGCATCCTCGCACCGGTCCCCGCACGGCCCCAATGCGCTCAAACGAGACGAAGGGGAGACGCGGGCGAGTGGCGCGCCACCTGTCGGGGCAGCGCCGTACATTGCGAGGAGGGGGGTCTTCTGTGTTTGCCGCAAGATGGCTCTGCGTGTGCGCCAAGCGCAGAAGAAATGTAGCGGAAACGTACTTCGCTACTCGTTTAACTGCGACTTCTGTAATTTACATGCTCATAATTACCGAAATACACCGTAGTATAACTTTCTACGGCACGTTTCTTAGACAACACCGCATTCACTAGAGGCGCTTTTGTCAAACTTTGAACCGTCGAACTCATGGCTGAGCGGTAGCGTCTCCCACTCGCACTCCGGAGACCCTGGTTCGATTCCCACCCAGCCCATCTTGCAAGTTGTTTTTATTTATGAATTGCCTCCCAGGTTTTCTCGCTCACGGCCAATGCCGACGACACGAGCCCCTTAACGCTGTCGAGTGAGTGAGTGAAGAAACTTTGTTGTGAATGCCTGCAGAACGGTTAGCCTTCCCCTGTTAGGGAGGCGTTACCGTGACACGGCCATTACGTCTTCGCGGCATGTGGCGCCTCTACTTCAGCCACGGCCGCACTATTCCCTTTGGTCGACCGCGCCTGCCCCTCTTTTGGGGTGGCAGCCTCCCTCCGGTGTGTTTTTTTAACACTGTCGCGTTAAAAGAAAACCTGGCTTGACTGACCTCATTGCGACGACCGCACGCAGAAACCGTGCATTGCGTCTTGTGAAGATGCCTCGTGATGATATAGCGTTTATAAAGTGTTTTGCACTCTGCTCAGCACCCGTCATTTGACAGTTAAAGGGACCCTGAAACGATTTTGACGATTTTCTACGAACGTGCTGAGTCGTTAGAGTAGGTAATTCTGATCATTAATTGACACATCTAAGTGCTCCGCGTAAAGCGTGTAATTTATTATAAGGCTTTAAAAATGCACATCGCTGCCGATCGCAGCACACTGCGCGGCGGAATTTTAAGCCGCCCCTAGCCATATGACGTCAGCGGGGCGAGCTTATCCGATTGGCTGACCAGGGCGCGTGATCGATAATTTTTCCAACTTTATGGTAAACAAATGATGTTCATAACAGTTTGAATGTTGGATAACTTGTTTTTGTAAGAAGAAAGTAACATGAAGGGAATGCACAAGAACAATTTTTCAGTACACTTAAGCACTTCCGGCATACAGCAAGTGTCGTCTGCTTGTGTTACAACGTGCTCAGTCTGATGAGAGCTCCGCCGTCAGTGTCGGTCCGTCTTTTCGCGAGCGCTATGATTCGACTTTGTTGCGTTGTGGACCGCAAAGGTAGCGACTGGCAATATGTCAAGCTGCGAGATCTTGTCCCTCTGCAAGCCAGTAGACGAGCGGACTGGCTGCAGCGCATCGGACTGCCACTTTCCGATCGGCGCCAGGATTTGCGCGATTGCAGCCGTCACTTTACACCGGAAGATTGCTAACGCAATAGCGTTTCGCGAGTCCGGTATTATGGTAAACGCAAGCGCAAATAAGGGGACAGGGCCTGGCCGTGTCCCCTTGCGTGTCGTTTCATGGGATGAACAGAAGCGCAAATGTGAATGGTCTGCACGGTGCAGCCGCCTGGTGGCATAGAGCTCAACCAGACACAGCAGCAGTAACAAAATGTATTCTTCTTTGCTGCTGATGTAAATTTTTCGCAGGAGTGTAATCGTTAACACGTTGTTTTAATAAATGTTTAAAATATTTTACACTTGGTTAGAGCAATATTAGCTCTTTCTTTGGGTGGGTAAGCTCTGCGCCAACGGGTGGCTGGACCGTGGAGACCGATCAGGCAGCTCACGTACGTCTACGCTAAAGTTCCTTCATCAGCTTCAGTTTATGCTTCCACCATTCCGTCGAAACGTTCCGCTGGTGTGAGGTTAACGGAATACCAGACACTTTTCGCGCTGCGACAGAATGCTCGCAACACACGCTGCTTCGATAGCTCTCGCTTGGGGTCGACGGCCAAGCGGCTGGCGGAGAGGTTTCGCGCGGGCGGGGGCGGGCTCCAAAACAACCGGAAGTGGACGATGGGACGTCGCATCGTGACGCAGAACCAGTGAAGGTGGAGCTTAGCCCCGATGGCTCGGCGAACGAGTTGAGGAGGAAAAGCATGGCTAGGGAGGAGGGTAACTTGTAATCGCTTGTAGCTCCATTAATACGTAACGCTTCACTTAAATTGTGGTGCGAATGTTCTACTTAAGCTGTACCCTACGCGTCTACAAAATTTGTCCGAACCGTTTCAGGGGCCCTTTAACAACCCCCATTGTTCTGCGTGGATTGTCTGACATAGTGGTCTTGCTCAATCAGTTCAACGTTTTCATCTCCCTTTTCTGTTTGGGGCAGTCCGTGGAATTCGCATCGTGTGGTAGATGCCGCTGTGGCGGCCACAGACCAATGCATAATGACACATTCATACTGGGAATTCGTTTAAGTATAAGGTATTCATCTACGTGTTACACTGAAGTTGTTGTTCGTGACTGGCCAGAGCACACGCAGAACGTGTCCATGTGGCACGTACTCTTCCCGTCTCCGATGACCATGGCACTGGCAGAACACGCACTGCGAAACGGCGTTCTTGATGTTACGTGCACCCCTGTGATACGGACAAACCACTAAAACAATAAATTGACGCTTGGCCTGCATATTCTGTATCGGCCTCTGTGATTTCATGTGCACGAAAGCTTCGGCGGCTGAGGAAGCAAATCCAGTCGTCTCAGTATTTACGCAATTGTAATTTTTTCAGGAGAAAGAGAGGCAAGATTCCTCAGGAAAAGGTCTCCACATTTCTGCAGCTGTTCTCTTGTCTATTAGGGAACGTGTTAATTATAGAGGTAGCAGTGTTGCATGCATAACGCATATAAACATATAAGGGGTTCCAACAAGTACGGACGCGAGCACAAGCAAAAAGAAACGGACAGGACAACGCTGGACTTACAACAGAAGTTTATAGGGAATACATTCCACAAATCTCCGCCACGCATGCGTATACACCCAAGAACAATACCAAGGTGTATAGTCAAATATTAACAAAATATATACACGTACACAAAAGCCAAGTCACACCCCTTCCCGACAAATAAGGGGAACAACACTTGAACTAACAAGAAACATTTTAAATTTGAAGTTCTTGATCATTGATATGGACCGATGGTTCACTCACACATGTATGCGCGCCCATCTTTTTGATGTGGAATGCTTCGCTCATTTCCCTTCCTAGTTTACTGCGATCTCTCCCCACAATCGATACACTATCAAAAACTGGTCGGCAATCGTGCTTTTTGCAATGCAATGGCAAGTTCCCTCCTGTACCTGTAGGTAGCACAGGCTGCATGACAAACGTATTGTGCGAATTTTTAGGTATGTGGATAATTTTTTAGTGCTTTTAAGGCTAAGTTCCGATGACAGCCTTGAATGAAATGCGAGAAGGATTTTAACGTGTTTCGAGGAGTCCTCCCGGGACCTCAGGTTCACGTTCCAACTTTGCAAAGAAAACTAGATCAGATTTCTTGATTTCGAAATTAAATTTAGAAGTGAGAGTCATGTGTGTTGGCATTATTGCCCTAGATCGAAAAAATCGCTCCTCCCAGTACGAATCGTCCCGCTCCAAATTAAGAAAACTTGGCATAGTTTCCTTGCCCTTGACGAATGCTTTTAACAAGTGTTGCATCCACTAATTGCAGGAGAGTTTTGAAGCCCAGAAGGCGAGGTTAATGTCGTCAGGGTACCTGGCCTCACTTTTGATGGCTGTGGCTGAATCCGTATTTAGAAAGTTGACAAAAAAGAAACCCCTGGAAACCGCGGACGACAATGAATCTTCAAAAAAAAAAAGGTCATAGTGATGCCGTATTTGCATGGCTTGTCTCATAATCTTAAGAGGATGGCCACTAGGAATGGCGTCACACTAGTGTTTTCGGCGCCGAGCAAACTGGTTGGGTTCTGCAAAAGCATCCCAGGAGAGAAGAAAGATGCGACTTGTGGCTGTGGAAAAAAGCACACCACTTTTTTTCACAAAAAGTGTGCATCTTCGGTCGTATATCACATACCTCTCTCATGCGGACTGTCCTATATTGGCCAGACAGGTCGTTGCATTAATTAAAGGGAAGCTGAAGAGTCTGTCAAATTCAATAAGACGCTCACATACGTATGCGGGAACCTTATAAACCATGAAGGTAAAATTTTGGGGGGGATTTTTTACTCAGGAGCGACGCAATCGTCCGTTAAAATTGCGCTGTAGCTCCGCCCCCCGTCGAGCGCCGCGCGCTGCTGCTGACGCAGACGATGCGAGCGGAGACCGGAAACGGCGGCGTAGTGACGTCAACACTGGTGTTCCGCTCCTTCGCAGCCTCCGCGACCGTGCCTGACCGGGCTTATTTCTGCGTGCGTGCCGTCCTAATCTGCTTCGCTCGACCCTACATTCCTTTATTTGTGCGTGTATAGGAGTGGTAGTTGACATGCGCAGCATCAATTGAACTAGTAGGCCGATCATGCCGGCGTTCTGTGCAGCCTACGCTTGCACGAACACCAGCGGCCGCGACGATGTTCCGATGTCCCATTGGTTCCTGCAAGACAAGAAGCTTTCAGCTAAGTGGAAGGCTGCTGTGAAGCGAAACAACTTCAAGTGCTCAAGAACAAGTGTTGTGCTCTAACCACTTCCGTGACGATTACTACCGAAGTTTATCAATAACGCGTGCTTTGGGTTCTCCTAAAAAAAATAGTTAGCACGCTGAACGGAAGGTGCATGTTTATCGCCCACCCTTGACGCAGGTTTCATCGCCAAGCGCCGCGAATTTTCTATTCGCACGTCTTTTGTGAAACAGCCTGCATGCAGCTACCATAACGCAGTGCAAGCGTAAAGTTAGCATGTGTTGGAAAGCCTGCTCACGCCAAGACGCTGCACTCCCCCTTCTCTCGCACACATAAGAAACCGACCATCTCACGTAGCCGACGGAATTCGCCGGTTACGAGTAGCGTGCGGATGGCGCGCTGATGAAGGCTCTATACTACACGTGCTACAACAGCCGGTAAACTTTTCCCGCGTTTAAACCATCTGTGTAGATTGCCGACAGCTTTGGGGCAGCGCACAAATGCTGAAGATCGCATCACCGCTTACGTTCTACGAGGAGGCATGCAGGAACATAACACTACAGTTGTTTGCCCGGAAACGTACTCACTGGAACGCTGAATGCAGCTTAGCAAAAAACATACTCGCCAAAGAACATTTCCAACACAAGGAGATGCTAACACTTCGCCTTCGTTCGCGTGGAAAGCAGTGCTTGCACCAGCATTTTTCGCTTCTTGGAGAAGCCGGCTCTTCGCAATCGGCTCGTACATGTAGTATGTAGAAGTATGTACGTACGTGTAGTATGTACAAGTATAAACCCCTTACAAGTGATCTTGCACGCGACAGCGACAGCGCTACAAGCGAGGCGATGGCTGTCGCGTTCACTCGTCGTCTGCAAGCCGAACTCCACGCGAGCGACGGCTTTGAGCGACGACTTCCCGGAATGAGGGCAGCAATATACGCGCCGAAACTAGCGTGACGCATGCTTTAGCAATTCAAGTTGATGTATTTTACTGAAGAAGGAGCATAAAATATTTCTGAAGGTCTTGCACTAAGTTCTTATTCTTGCACTTGTAAAATTCAATAGTTTGCTCGTTCCGTGCGACAAACAGCAGTATTTGAGTTATGTACATCCAGTTTCGGCTTCGCACAATTGGCTAGTCGCTCATAGCATTTCCGGGCGACGAGTTCTAGATGTCTAGAAACGAACGATCGAGCGACAACACCGAGCGATTTGTTCAAGCGACGGCCCGTTTTGTCGCTCGAAGCCGTCGCCCGTCAGCGTCGCGCGCAAAATCGCTCTCGTAGAGTTTGGACTTAACGCCGAACTCCTCAGGGAAACGCAAGCTCTCGAAAATTTCCATGACCGTCTCAGCAAAACACCACCAAACTACTTCGCTCCGTGCTTCGTGTGTAGCGGCAGCAGTCGATCCGGACGAACACCATTGTTGACGTCACGAGGCGCCCGACCAATCACAGGCGGTAACGAGGCGCGCGAGCTGGGCGTGTCTGCTGCTGCACTTCTCGTCGAAATAAAATATGTTTGCGCTTTCTTTCACTCAATTTCGATGCGATATTCGAATTCAGAGGGTTGAAAACCACGGCGTACTGCTCTTCACTCATTTTTTCTGGAAAACATTTCAGCTTCCCTTTAATGACCGCATGCGTGAGAATCGCTATTTGCTACCTACAGGTACAGGAGAGAACTTGCCATTGGATTGCAAAAAGCACGAGTACCGACCAGTTTTTGATAGTGTATCAATTGTGGGGAGAGAGCGCAGTAAACTAGAAAGGGCAATGAGCGAAGCCTTTCACATCAAAAAGATGCGCGCACATACATGTATGAGGGAACCTTCGAGCCATACCAATAATAAAGAACTTCAATTTTTTAATTTTTCTTGTTAATTCAAGTGTTGTTGCCCTTGTCGGGAAGGGGTGTGACTTCTCTTTTGTGTACGTGTATATCTTCTGTTGATATTTGACTATACACCTTGGTATTGTTCTTGTGTGTATACGCATGCGTGGCGGAGATTTGTGGAATGTATTCCCTATAAACTTCTGTTGTAAGTCCAGCGTTGTCCTATCCGTTTCTTTTTACTTGTGCTCACGTCCGTACTTGTTGGAACCTCTTATACGTTCACCATGCACCAACTGGCCCAGCAAACCACACTACTAAACGCATATAAAATTGTGGCATCTGATGATCGATGATGTTCCTCCTCCTTTGTTTCATTAAGCTCAGTTTCATCTACGGGCTCACCCGTAAAATTGCACTGTAGCACTGATAACAAATTTCTCTTTTTATGCACCAACGCTAGAAGTGTTATCGCTAATGGTATTGCACTCTCATCGCTCATCGATTCATTCCAGGCTTCTTTAGTGCTACTTACCGAGACCTGGCTTAACAACACCATACACGATAACAACATCTTTACGAGTGAACCCACTTTCAAGTTTTTTCGATGTGATAGGCAACAGCGTAGAGGGGGCGGTGTGCTCATCGCGATAAAGGAAGAATTCATCGCCGCACCCATCATTATCGATTCTTTTTTGGAATATATTTGGATTTCCTTGAAGGGTGCTGCATTTGGTGTGATAATTGGCGTTTTTTACCGTCCACCCGACATGTCTGGCGCGTTTTCCGAAGAGTATCATCGAGTGCTGAGCGAGGTGTGCGCGCATTTTCCGAGGTCGGCAATTATCATATTTGGCGATTTCAATTCTCCAAATATAGATTGGTCGACGCTCTCCGTATCGGCCACGGATGCGGCTGCACATACCTTTCTCAGCACTTGCCTTGACTTTTCATTAACCCAACTTATTAGTCAACCAACACGATCCACTGAAACTTCTGCCAATATACTAGACTTAGTTTTAACTAATAATCCTGATATATTATCCGACATAACTCATGAAGCAGGCATCGCTGACCATGATGTCATAACTGGATGCATTAACTTTTGCTTGAGCAAAAGAATAATTACCAAAAAGAAAATGAGGTGTTACGGTAAAGCCCTATTTCGACGCAATTAACAATGAATTAACAACATTTTCAGGTCAATTTCTGCATGATTTTCATTCACGTTCCATTGAACAGAACTGGGTCCTCTTTAAGGCCACCCTCAGTTCACTCATTGACACCTACATTCCTGTGTTATCCATTTCCTGCAAAAGCAGTTCTCCATGGTTTACAAACAAGCTTCGGCGGCTTAATAACAAAAAGAAAAGACTTTACAGGCAGGCTAAGCTGACTGGTCTAGCGAGTGCCCATGATAAACAGAAAGAGTGTGAAAAGGCTTATAAGGCATTGCTAAAATCCACTCGCAATAACGTTTTTTCTAATGATTTACCATCCATGCTAAAAAATAATACTCGTCACTTTTGGCGTGTAGTGAACCCTGCTATTCCCACTGACATCATTCTTACTGATTCTTTTGGTGTTCCCATCCCCGATTCAGATTGCGCTCAACTTCTTAATGATACGTTTGTAACAATTTTCACTCATGAAGACGTTAACTCATTGCCAACTTTAAAGACATTAGTGGGAATCACAATGCATGAGGTAGACATCAGTGAGGCTGGTGTTTTATCTCTACTAACCAATCTTAAAATGTCATCTAGTGCCGACCATCTAGGTTTCAACAATAAAATTTTAAAGAATACATCACATAGTATTTGTCCTATGTTAACAGCTCTATTTTCCCAGTCACTATCAACTGGGGGTATTCCTAATGACTGGCGCATTGCTAAAATAATACCCATTTTCAAATCAGGTGATCGTGCTTCTCCCCTTAATTATCGTCCCATCTCCTTAACAAGCACTATTTGTAAATTACTCGAACATATCATACACAGTCAAGTCATCAACTTCCTTGAAGAACCATAACATTATTTTTAAAAGCATCAGCACGGTTTTCGCAAGGGCTACTCATGCGACACACAACTTGCCGGATTTATTAATGACATACACGCACTAATAGACGCCGGGTTCCAAGTTGACGCAATATTTTTAGATTTTTCTAAGGCATTTGACCGTGTTCCACACCATAGGTTGTTACTTAAACTTTCACAGCTTAACATTCACCCTACTATAATTGCATGGATCACCGATTTTCTCTCATCTAGAATTCAGTTTACATCAGTTAACAATTCCAACTCATGTTATGCTGATGTTACGTCTGGAGTTCCACAAGGCAGCGTACTTGGTCCTTTACTCTTTCTAAATTATATTAATGTTTGACCCAGTTGCGTGTCATCTAAAATCAGACTATTTGCAGACGATTGTGTAGTTAACCGATGTGTAACAAGTAACACTGATAGCCACCTACTACAAACTGACCTGGACGCAATAAGTGCATGGTGTTCTGATTGGTTAATGCCATTAAATATTTCCAAAACTAAACTCATGTCTTTCACCAATAGGCCACGAATTCTAACCACCTACTCCCTTGATAACAACCCTGTGGAACTCGCAACTACTTTCAAGTACCTTGGCATCAATCTTCAGTCAAACTTATCATGGAATAATCATATTAATCTTACCCTTGCCTCTTCAAATTGTACTCTCGGACTTATTAAACATAACTTAAAAGAAGCCCCAATGCATGTTAAAAAACTAGCATACACAACATTAATCCGTCCTAAACTAGAATACGCGTCTGCCATCTGGGATCCCGAACAAACTTATATCATCAGTAACATCGAAGCCTTGCAGAACCGTGCTGCGCGATTTATATTTTCAGATTATTCACGTTACACCAGCGTCACCTCGTTAAAGAATAAAGCTGACTTGGACAACTTAGCACTTCGCCGTAAAATTTCTCGCCTAACACTTTTCCATAAGCGTTATCACCATCAATCACTTCACGATGATTTCTTTCAGTCACCAACAGTTATTTTTCCACGCCGTGACCATCCATACAAAGTCAAACGCATTAACTGCCAGTCATCCCATTATGCATATTCGTTCTTACCACGCACAATAACTGAATGGAACGCCTTACCATCAGTCATTGCCACGGAACCAGACTTGACTAAGTTTCAACATTTAATTCGCTCACGACTTGTCGACTAATCGCATTATTATTCTTTTTTGGGACTTTTACAGTGTTTTCGATGTTTGTTGGTGTTTTTCATTGCAGTTGCCTTATGTTCTCCTAATATGTACTAATGTTTTCTCTGTAATAATTGTGACCTAATTATCTTGTATATTACCTATGTTTCACTGTATTATTGCTTCTGTTACACTCTCTTGTTTTTAGTACGTACTAACTAAGACCAGTGCTTGTGATTGCCCCCCCCCCCATGTAATACCCTCGTAATGAGGGCCTTTGGGGGTATGTTGAATAAAGAATAAAGAATAATGTTTCTGCGTTCTGCTAACCACGGTGATAAATTATGCTGACCTTGAGAATCATGTTTTTTTTTCGAGAGCATTCAAAATCTTATCAATGAAAAAACGTTTAATCTAAATGTTTATTTATGTTTCTGCAGTGTGCTGCACTATGGAATTTGTTGTTTTTACTTTTGTTCAGTGTTTTTGCGCAATAAGGTTGATTGCTTACTAAAATATATAATTCATGCCATAATGTGTGGTGTTCCAATTCCCAACAATCCTATAGTCTGTTGTATTTTTTTTTTTTTTTGCTCATGTATGCCTTCGTTCAGGTTGGTATTTAAAGAAAGTATTATTCTTACGTACCTGTGGAATAATTAATTTTGCCTACCGTATATCCCTGCTCGAACATTGCGTCCAAGAGATCATTTCATTTTGCCCAGAGTGCAGATATGGGGAACGTGGTCGTGCTTGCTAAGTTCCAAGTGTTCTGAATGACCTCCCAATTAGTGTCTTCTCTTTCGGCAGTCGCAAAGATGTAAAGTCTGTTATCTTTGTTTTGTATGATTGATTTCTTTTCTTCTTACTTAGTCGAGTTATTTTCGTGATGTGAACCGACATGGGTGTATGCTCTGACTTGTCCCATGCTGCCGTCCGTTGGCTGGGGGAGGCCCATGTTTGTACTCCGTAAATCCACAAATGAAGAATTTATTATATTTAAGAGGACCATGATGACTGTACCATACCACATGACAAGTATGTCCAACTGTCCCTTTCTTCTGCTGCGTTCAACTTGATGAAAGCAGCGTCCTTGGTGTAAACTTTAATTCAATCCCTTGAACAGGATTCAGAACTATGCTTATGGCCAACTCAAGCTTGTCCATAGGAACTTTGGAGCTGACGTTGAAGCGGCGTAGAATGTGTGTAAGAATAATCTTTTGCTCCCTCAGCGCAAATTTTTGCCCTGTAATGGGAAAAAAAGGGGGGAGAGAAAATTAGGAATAAAACAACACTGTGGCCAATACTGTAATATTGAACTGCAGTTTTTTTTTTTCACTTTGTTGTATCAGTCAGGTAATTACCAGTAGGAAATGACAAGTCTACGCGAAAGTCTGCAAAGGTCTCAATGTCAGCAAATATTCGCCTTCACCGGCCACATGAAAGTCAACTTAAGCAGAACATTCGACAACTTATCATTATATGGGTGTCATGTATACATATTATATGAGAAGTATATAGTATTAGGGTCATCTTTTCAAAATATAACCCTCTCCGCACGTTGGATAGACCGGCCTGTGCCGTTCTCGAACACCGAGGGCTAGTATTTGCCCAAGTTTATTAGAAACCATCCAGCACAGAAGCTTTTTTTTAATCACAGAGCTGCAATGCTGCCCTAAAGTCGCAGTTTTAGCGAGCGTGAGCGCAGGCTGTGAGCAAACCTATCGCTTACCGAGGCAGTTGCGCGGTCCCGCTGAGAAGGGCACATATGCGTAGGTAGACATGCTTTTTGCACCCATGAACCTCTCGGGTATGAAACAGTCTGGGTCCTTAATATACCTGGGATGTCTGTGAAGGAAATACAAAGCTATGATGGCCAGCGTGCCGCGGGGTATTACGTGGTTTCCTGCAAGAAATAAAAGGAGAAATATGAAAATCAGATCCTCAGAGTCAAACTTAAACAAGCCAACTGCTCAAAAGAAATAGCTTGTCATTAATGAATTTGTCACGGCAAACTTGATTAAACTTCACACTCTCCGAGTGCTTACTCAGATAAAACATATGTGCCCATTTGGTACTAGTGGATGCACATTACCATACGGACCGTTCAGTTTCGCCACTCCGACGTCGTGCGGTGCAACGAGACATACACAATAATTTAGCTGTGGCTGATATGTTTGAAGTTCCCACGATGTCACAAACCGAAGCTCATATCACGGTGGCGGATTAGGTGTTGAATTTCATAGCCAAAAAAATTAGCGCGTCGCTGTTTGAGTCGAAAAGTGAACTCGGGTTCGTTTTATCGCAAAATGAGTCCTCCGAGCGCTATGCCACTCGGACAATGCAGGGGTGGGCCTCCTTTGTCATGGACAGATATACAACTGAATTTGTGATAGATGTTGCGACAATGATTTGAAAGATATGATTGGGCCAAATGTTCTGTCCCTATTGCTGGCGCGTTACATATCTGAGTGAAATGAAAGAAAAACCTTTAAACTATATATATGTGTAGCCACTGGCACATTCGAATTCATGCATTACTTCATCCGCAAATCACTGTCTCCTACATAATATTTCGAGATTTCCAGACTCACGTTGTTAAAATTTCGCCGACGAATTCAGCCGCGAAGTACAGTCCCTCCACTTGCGTTATGTGCTGCTAAAGGTGTGTAGAAGACATTTTCTGAAACGCATTCCAGTTGTACGCTTAGTATATATTTGTTGGGAGTTCGGTTTAGCGGAGTCAAGTAAAGACGTTTTGCCAAGTTGAGAACGGAGAGTCGACTGGCTTTATTCCACAGTAAAAGCAGGTTTCCCAAGTGACTGTGGTGGCCCCCCAGTCGGGCAGCCACCTCACTTCCAAGAGCGGGGGGCAATGACCCCTACATGGAGGCCAGGTGAGGTAAGTGGATTTCCCAGAAGGGGGGACAGCCTATAGTGACGAAAGGTCGCTACAAGGGCTCCCCCCCCCCCCCCCCCCCCCGCCCCGCCCTTGGAATTCCGGAGGCTTAGTGTGCATGGCGGAAGGAATGAAGCGTTAATGTCCAAGATTGGCTGGTTTCACGCGGTCGCACACACTCTCTTTTTTGCCACGTACGTCAATTTTCAAGGTTTTATCTGAACGAGAAACCACAGGAAAGGGGCCTTCATAGGAAGGAGTCAATGATGGCTTGATAGAGTCGCGCCGCAGAAAGACGTGCGTGGTTGTGTACACTTTCGGGTAACTAAACACAAGCTGCCCGCGGGCGATACGTGGGAGGGTAAGTCGAAGCCGGTCGCGCCATTAATGTAGTCTCTCCAAGTGCTGCACGGCCGCTGGTGGAGTGCCTTGTTGGGTGCCGAAAGACTGGCCTGGGACGCACATTGCTGATCCATAGAGCATCTCAGCTGCACTGACTCTGAGGTCATCTTTGATTGTTGTTCGCAGCCCTAGTAGTGCAAGGGGTAGCCTTTCCACACAGTGCTGCCTGTCGAACGTAGAGGTCAATGACGCCTTCAGTTCTCGGTGGAGACGCTCTATTATGCCATTGCTCTGTGGATAGTAAGCCGTGGTGTTATGAAGGCACGTGCCGAGCAGTCTCGCCAGGGCAGAAAAAAGCGAACTTTGGAATTGTCGGCCTCGGTCAGCAGTTATTCCCAAAGAACAACCGTACCGCGAGACTCACAAAGCAACAAATGCTTCTACTGTTTCGGCCGTGATGTATTGTATAGGCGTGGCCTCAAGCCACCTTGGCAGCTTCTTGCCCAGCTTCAAACATCTTTATTGATCCTTGGCCAGACGAAGCGGTCGGTAATACGCCTCTGTTTCGCTCTGATGCAGAGATGGCTTAGCCCCTGCAGTGAATCGAATCTTGGCCGCCGAAACTGACGAGGCACCAACGGGCGAGGAGCTGCCTGCGATGTGTCGCAAGTGACCAGTATTGTCGTGTAGGGAAGCGGCACCTCCGCAAGCTGCAGCGACGAGCCTTTTTCCGGCAATTGGCTCAGCTCGGGGCCGTTTTGCTGGGCGGATGCTAGAGCTTCGAAATACACAGAGCCAGCAGGCACAGCGCCGATCCGCGACAGTGTGTCAGCTGCTTGATTTTCGGTCCCAGAGATATGGCGGATATCCGTAGAAATTTGGGGATAAAGGAAAGTTGCCGAAGCTCACGTTCTGAATACGAGGAACTGTTGTTCTTGAAAACGAAGGTTAACGGCTTGTGGGCGGTCAGAATGTAAAAGCAATAGCTTTCAAGAAAAAAACAGAAATGACAGCAGCATTCCGGGCCCCAAGTTGGTAATCCGTTATTCAAGTATTAATGGGGGAAAAAAAACACGGATTTAAGAAAAGAAGACACACCAAGCGCTTGGTGTGTCTTCTTCTCTTACGTCTGTACCTTTTTTTGTTGCGCAATAATACTTGAGTAACGGAAATGCTTGACAGCTAAATATATGGCAGACATCTCCCTCCCGAAGGTGCTGTAGTGAGCTTCTGTGGGTTTGAAGCGCTTTGAGAAGAAACCCAGCGGCCTCCAGCGTACTGCACCCACTGCTGTGGTCGACGCGTCTACCATAAGGCGAGTTGGAGCGTCGGGCAACGGATAAATTAGCAAAACTGCAGTCGCCAGCCACGTTTTGGCTTCCTCGAAGGAGTGTTCGTGCTCCGAAGACCAGTAGAATGTAGGCGATATTTTTTAGTCGCGATGCAGCAGGTCGGTAAGCGGCTGAAATACTTGCGGACAGGATGATATGAAGCGGATGTGAAAATTTATGAGCCCCGGAAACTCGCGCAACATTCGGAAGGAGGTTGGAGAGGGGAACTCCTGGATTGAACTCCCGTGATTCCAGTGGCTTGATGCCTTGGAGTGAAATGCGATGACCGAGAAAACCCAGGGCTTCAACACCGAAAAAGTATTTCTGGGCTTTACGACCAGGCCGTGTTCATCCAGTCGCTCAAACAGAAGGCCAAGGCGCTCTTTGTGCTCTTCGTCTGTGTGATTTGCAACGAGAATGCCGTCAAGGTAGACAAAAATGAACGGGAGTCCGCGCGTAACCTCGTCCGTGAACCTTTGAAAAGTTTGCACCGCATTCTTCAAACGGTAAGGCACAACGACAAAAGCAAATAGGCCAAATGGAGTAGTGATTGCTGCCTTTAGAAGGTTCGGCAGGAATTTGGTGGTGCGCGCTCATCAAATCGATCTTGCTGTATATTTTGGTTGCTGCGAGACGGGCGCCGAAGTCATGTATGTAGGGAAGGTGATATTGATCCGGAGTAGAGAGGGCATTCGAAGCTCGGTAATCACCACAAGGCCGCAAGTCGCACTGTCCTTCTTTGGAACCAGATGGAGAGGTTAAGACGAATTTCTCGAGGAAGGACGAATAACGAGGAGCGGAAAAGCTTGATAACGCAATAGATGGCCAACATCCCGTTCCAACGTTCATGCATCCACACGTTCATGCGTCCGAACTCATGGCGGGCGACTTCCAACCTCCGTCGAGCGAGCTTCCGTGGTCGCGTGGCGACAGGTGGGTCTGTGGGTGTGATATGATACGTCACCTTGTGTTTCACGGGCAGCGCATCGTTTCGGGGCTTCGTGAGTTGAGGTTACTCAGCAAGTATCTTGTCGTACCTTGAGATTGGCCGAAACGTACGGATGCCAGATGAGGTGAGGTTGGACTGCAGGCAGGGATGTACTGCCTGCATTCACAGATGCATCGCGGGATGTGACGTTATCATTTAGGCGCCGATTGCAAACACTCACATCTAGGTTGAAATGGCGGCGGAAGTCTGCTCCCAGTATGACAAAGCTGACGTCGACGATCGCAAACAACCATCTGTGCAAGCACCGGCGTCCGATGTCTAGCGTTATTCAGTGGAGCCCATACGACGCGATGGCAGTGTTGACTGCGTAGAGCGTGGGTGTGGACTTACCGCGTTGGCGATCTGCGACCGTGGCGGGAACGATAGACAGCTCGGCTCCGGTGTCGACGAGGAGGCGGGTGCTGGTGATGCGGTTGACTACGAAGAATAGGCGGCTTGAGCGAGGGCCGATGTCGTATGCCGCCGTTACTGGCCGGTGCGTTTCCGGTCCACGAACAGGGCTGGGTGCAGCGATTTGCTTGTTCGCGAAAACGACGGTGATAACAGCACAACTGCTGCGGCGAGTATCTAGGTGCGCTGCGAGACTGCGAAGGCGAATGGTTGCGCCGAAGTCGGTCGCCAGTGTTGCCACCCGTCGTCAGCTTGTCCAGTGCACTGGTAAGGCGGTCGAGTTTCCCTTCAGGCGCTAGAGTCGGTGTCCTGGCTCTGAGATTCGCAGCGGTGATAGGTATAGCTGTGCCGCAGACGAGCAGTCGCATATGCGACTGCTCGTCAGCAAGTGCAACTAGCCGATCGATTGAGACTCGTCTGGTCGGAACCCACCAGCACCATGCGTGCGAACTGTGGAAGGCGCCGCAAGAACAGGTGGCGCAAAATTGGAAGCTGGCTCTCGTTTGTGAAGTGGCTACCCAGCAACTGACGCAACCGGTGCAGGAGTTGTGGCGGTCGTAGGTCGCCGAGTTCCTCGGAGAGGAGCTGTTTATGCCCACTCTGTTGCGATGGCTCGAGGCGCTGCAGGACAGTGCGTTGCAAGTCATCGTATGCTGGGGACGAAGGCGTACCCGCTAGCAAGTCGTCTATATATGGCATCTTCGATGTCGGAGGATAGCGTGGCGACGACGTGCAGGTACCTTGCTGTCTGTGAAGTGATGCGCCGGAGTTGAAAACGGGCCTCGATCTACTTGCATAAACCAAACTCGAGGATTCTTGTGCCAAAAGCTGGGGAGCTAAAGCTCTGCGGTGATGACAGGAGACGCAATCGTGGCGTCTTCTCTGTCAGCAGAAGTAGGAGCAGCGTCGTTCATGTCAGTGTTCGAAAAAAATTAAACTTAAATGTCTTGGGTCATCATTTGTTTGGAGCTTGGTTTAGCGGAGGCAAGTAATACACGTTTTGACAGGTTGAGAACGGAGAGTCCACTAGCTTTATTCCAAAGTAAACATCCCTTACTGCGCGTACACAGACAGAGGGACTGAGAGAACGACGAAGACAAGCACACGCGCACTTGAACATGCGCGCTCAATGCACATGATCGCACATGCGCGCTCGTTCATCTTAAGGAGGCGGTCATGGTTTGTTTGAATTTTGAATGCGTACTCATGCTGGCTTCGAGCTTCGAGGGGGTGCGTTTTTCTTGGTGTTTTGTATATATGCTTCTTATTCAAAATAAAAAATCAATTGGAAGTCAGCGCTTGTCTTCGTCGCTCTTTCAGTCCCTCTGTCTATGTGATGGTGATGTTTGTAATGGAATACGAACTAGCGCGTACCCAAACACCCGCTTTATTCCACAGCAAAGCAGGTTTGCCGAGTGGCTGTGGTGGCGCCCCAGTCGGGCAGCAACCTCACTTCCAAGAACGAGCAGGAGGCAATGACCCCCACGTGGAGGCAAGGCGGCGTTACTGGTTCATATTCAACTAAATATTTGATAACAACGGCGTTTCAGTGTGCTTCCAGCTCGCCGCTGCTTGATGCACTGCTTGTTTACGTCTCCAATTTCTGGTGTTGGATGCATCACAATCTACGAATAAAACATTTTCTAATGTACATGACGGCATTCTAGTCGTGGTCTAAGAGGTGTTTAGTAACTGCCGATGTCAGCACGGAACTCATGCGTGTATCCACTTTGGATGTGAAGTGTTTAGTAAAGGGAAGCAGTCGCCACTGCAATTTTGTTTCTTTCATTCATTCTAAATAAACCTTAAATGCTATAGATTGGTCCCGGCAGTGCTAAATGTGGAAGGTTGCAGAATTAGAATGGCGCTATTTGGCCACATCTGGCCCTTGCGCCAATGAACTCCAATGATCATCAGAATTAGAACCGTTAATTATTCCAGTAACGCAAGAGGGTATTAAACATGTAATTTATCGCTGTTGAGTGACGTGTAACTTGTAGACTACAGCAGGCTATGCGTTCTCTGTTTGCCCGAAAATGCCTGTTACACGCTTAAACCACTCTTTTTCGAGAAATTTTTTGTCATGCGTCTTCTACATAAACTCAGTGAAAAAAATTCCATCTCCGAAGCGGCGACACTTTTACCCATCACTCACAAATACAAACCTATCGACGCCCATAGTGTATTCGACGGTGGTGAGGGCTAACAACTAAACGGGTATGTGTCCGTTTTCACTACGCGCTGCTTCTACGCAGCGACTTGGCGCAAACATCAGTTTCGGCTAACTGACGCCGCTTCAGTAAACTAGAGCGGGTACCTAAAATACGCTGCGCGGGGCACATGTAACAGGCACGTCTCGCGGAGACCAAGTGCTGAGCTATCGTGCAAGATTTCGCGATTTGTGCGGAATGTTGTGCGCCGAGCCGACTCTGAGAGGGTGGCTGCCTGTGCACGCGTTTCGGAGCGGACAGTCAGCAATACTTGTCGACGACGAAGGCGACGTTGTCGGCGTCCTAAACACGAAGTTGTTGTTTGAGAAGATGGCACCACTGTTCCAGGAGCAAATTAACAAGCCACAAGACGGTACGAGCCAGCTGCTGTAGAGGTAAATTAGCTCAGTCTAATTATTTTTTTTTGACTAATGCCATTGTCTGTGTTGTAGCCTCGATGACTTAAACACTCTTGCCTTGCCCTTGTTCCGTCACATCTTTTTCCGCATTTTACACCATCCGCCGCGGTGACAAAGTGGCTATGGCATTCTGCGGATCAGCGCATGGGTTTGATTTTCGGCTAATCAGGACAGAAATATTTTTTTTTCAGGTTGAGCAATGCAACAAAGTAACTTGATTCGTCTACACATCGACTGCGTATGTAGCAGGAGAGAAGTGAGAAGTGGCGAAGGTGACCTAGGAAATTACGCACCAATTTTTGTGTCTCTTGTGACCAGGCGGCCTACAAGTTGTGCCGGGGGATAAAGCCGCAAAGCTTCCTGCAGGGTAAAGACAAGCAAGCTGCAATAACAACGTTACTGAAACTAAAAAAAAAATAAAGCTGACAAAGGGTAGAGGCTTGGGCGTGTTTGTGATTCATCGTAACACAAGCACAGAGCAAAAGACATAAAGACAGGAAAACACACACGGCACGTTGGAAGTAAGCATCATGTGTGTCTATCTTGTCCCCATCTTTTGCGCTGTGCTTGCGTTATGATGAAAAAAAAAACGTTTTAACAAATTTCTCCAACTGCGAAAAAGTTTCGTGTTGAAGGCGGCACAGTCACTTGGAGTGCCTATACGTAAACTAGTGCGGTATATTATTTAAAAAATCCCGAATAATTAGCATTTGACAGAAAATAAATGCGGCTTCTTTAGTTCCAACTAGAGGTCCGAATGTACACGGCGTCCCAGCTAACTTAAGCCACGGTTCAAAAATACGCCGACACACTATAGGTGGACACAATCAAATGCACGTTTTTGGCTAAACTATGGAGCAAGTTGAACTATCTCTTGTTTCGCCTAACTGCATATTTATTCAAGAACAATCAAGCAAATTCGCAAACATTAACTCTAGGCCACAATTTCCAATGACAAAATTGTAGAAGCGTTCTAAGGAACATTGAATTTGAGCAGCTTATGACTTCCTACTTGTTACATAATCATTTTTTTCTGCATCCTAAAGAAATTGCGCGAGATATGCGAAGAAAAGAAAAGCGCGTGGCAGGTCTTATTGCGCGCTTCGTATGAGTAAAAGGTGCACTTATCCGGGTATACTGCCGCTTAAAAATTGATAGTCGCTGATTTCATGATAGCGATAAGCAGACCTGGCAGCTTTCACAGCTCTTTCGCAGCACTAGAGTGATTCTCTAGAAGCACTGTATAGAAGTTCCATAATCTTCTCAACGAAAACTGTAATCAAGAATGTAACCAAAATTATAGTGACAAGACTATTGTATTGTATATATATATATATATATATATATATATATATATATATATATATATATATATATATATATATATATATATATATAATTTACCTAACGAAACCTCTTCGCCTTTAAATGAAGAGCTCTTTCTAGATGTTTTACGTTCACAATTATGAGATTTCGTTAAGTAAATTACAGGAAATTATTAAATCATGGCAGACAAGCGTATGTACCTCCCTTAATGTATATGGTATTTGTGCAGTAAAATTCGCAATGGCTAAATTAATTTTGATATTTTAAACTAATAATTCTCTCCCGATCGATATGAAAGCAATTTAGTGCTATCATTTCGAGAGTAAATGAGAGCAATCGTTCTCTTAAATGCGTTGTAAGCCAAAGAGCCTAACTTTAGGCAAACAGTTTCATTGCGCATCCCTCCCAGGCTGTCGTAATCGCCAAATGTCAGCGCACGCATTGGCTTCATGCTAATTTGCATTAAAACGCTGTGCGTATTCTGCGTGAGGTCATCTTACTAACTGAACGGCTCCTGAGAAATGTTTCATTCTTAATATCTGGTTGACTGGCCATCAGATATGGTGCACTACTAGAGCAGCTTGCCTCCCCAAAAAATGCAGTAAATGGTGGTATAATAGTGCGTGATAGCTTCTCTAACGCTGCTATTTCTCATACGTGTAACGTTAACAATTTCGTTTACAATATTCCATTCTCGCAACTCAGGCTAAACGCCTTGAGGTGCTCCACCAACGACAATACGCAAGGTATGTAAGTCATCTTGCGTATTTGGGTGACATACCTTCAGAACACAGTCCATATAAGTGAGGCCTTTTACAGCTTCGTGGTCGAGCGGCTTCTCCCAGTCGTCTCCAAAGGCTGCGTCGATCTCGTCCCGGAGCTTATCTTGAATTTCTGGATGGTGGCCGATTAGGTAGAGAGCAAAAACGAGGCCTGTCGCCGTGAAGTCGAAGCCCTAGATGGGAAAAATACAGGCATTTCATGGATTAAATTTTTAGTTCAGCCCCTGTGTCTGAGTGTGGTATTCAAGTGCTAGCAGAATAATTTCACTCCACTGCTTCACTGACGCCTATGAATTTCTGTAAGAATCTAATGATTCCGTTCGGTGTGCAAAAGAAACCTGAAATATGAGGAGTCATCTCGCTAATCGTTGGATAAGTGTCGCGAAATATGGTTTTACATTGTAGATGTATGACCTTGTGGGTAGCGCCCTAAAAAGTCTTGAAATCGTGAACTAATTCAAACAAGGCTTGGAGAACTTAAAAAAAAAAGAAAAAGAAAGAAGAGCGGTTTGTCTCTGAGAGCACTGTTGTCACTTTTTTTCATTTATTTATTTGTTCATTTAATCAGTTATTCATTAATTTATGCATTCATTTGTTTGCAAATTTCCTTAAAAGTGACCAATTGTTCCCAAACAGCAGCACAGGAAGCTGCGACAGCGTTGTTAATGCTCTTTTATAGAGCCTGACCTACAAGACACCAACGGAAGTCTGCAGAAGACAGTGCACATCTTGGCGACAAATTTCTAGGGCTGGCAGCGCTGTTTCGTTATGACAATCGTACACCAGCATGATCCCACTAAAGGGGATTGGCTGGGATAACCATCGTCTATTTTGCAATTCAAGCTTCTTAACTTGCAAAGCTTCAAACAGGTTAACAAATACTTGCTAAACCCGCCATGGTTGCTCAGTGGCTATGGCGTTGGGCAGCAGTGGCTCCTGTTGGACGGCAAAAAACATTACCTTGGCTCTGTCCAGATACGTGGCATTCGCATATTTTCAAACTCTGGCTAAAGTTAGCTTTGACGCCCTACATATTGTCATGGGGTTGTGACGGTGAAGAAAGCAAAACGGTGACTGGTGAAACTAGCACTTTATTGGGCGAACTTGTGCCCACAAAAGCAACTTACACTCAAAGGAGAGCAACAGCGGCGAGCACCATCGGCGGTCGTCGAAATCTGATCAGCGGGTCAAGCACGTCGGCTTTTGCACATCAGTCGTCGAATGTTCCAGAGTAATCGCTGGGACCCGCGTGTTATCCATAAAGTTCTACATTATTCGCGTCGCGCATACATGTAATCAGATTACACAAGGTTCGGTCCCAGACAGCTGATGGAACCATCGATAACATTCCAGAAACTTCCGATACATGCAGGCGCGTCCTGCGCTGTGCGATAACATTTGTTAGGCGGTGAAACGTGGTCGCCCAATAAAGATAAAGAAATACACGTGTCAATATGAAGAGAATAAATGTACACGGCGGCCGCATTTCGGATGGGGGCGAAATACGAAAACACCGGTGCACGTTAAAGAACCCCGTCGAAATTTCTGGAGTCCTCCACTACGGCGTGCCTCATAATCAGAAAGTTGTTTTGGCACGTAAAATCCCATAATTTAATTTTTTTTCTTTGCTATGCATATGTCTTGGTGACATACAGCCGCAAACACCTGCTCCATGGCAGCAACGTGCTTCAGCATCACCATATTACAAGTGCAGAGATGTGTTTGCGTAGGGGTTGTACATATTACTTTTTAGCAGCGTTTGATATGTTCAAAAAGTACTAAATGCAATATCGCAAGGAAATGGGATTCCAGCAAAAGTTATTCAGCACTTTTTGGCGTTTTGCAGCTATCTGGAGTGAAACGCATTTAAATGCATAGAAATAGGAGCACGTAACTGAAGCTTATGCAGGTATGTAAATGCACTAGTGAAGGAGTAGCCCTGGAACAACGGGCCGTTTAAGATTTCTAAGAAGATATGTTAGCAGAGTACCACGGGCATCTATTATTTAGCTTCAATGGACAAGTAAACAGACGTTGATACGCTGAGCCGTTGAAACACTGATATCAACGCAGACAACATACTTCGGAAGAACTCATCTCATAATAACTGTCGATGATAATGCGTTCAGCATTAAGTCAATTATAGCGACACAACGTATTGCCACCATCGAAACGACTTAGGTATGAGGCGTGTACTGCAGCAGGACTCCTCTTTCGCGCTTTTCTAAGAACACTCGGCGCCATCTAGCGCCGCCACCGCGAAGCCTGCGCGTTCACTCCGAAATTCACGGCGCGCTGGTGCGTGCGAACGCTTAGAAACGCATCATGCCACAACTGGGCTCCTCTCTCGCGCTCCTTTCCAGGCATACGGTGGCATTTAGTGGCGCTACAGAGAAGGTACGGCGTTGCCTTCGATATGAGAAGCGTGCCGCTTCATGAGAACGCTGAGAATTGTTTCCTCGCGTGCCGCACACCCAGTGGCGTATACTTAGTGACCCAAGTTGGCGAGCGGTTCATTGAAGAGCGCCCAGTGCATTCATGGTGCAGCTCGCTAGAGCGTTGGAGTGAAAGACGTTCGTTAAAAAGCGGCACACAGGCAGTAAATTTGTGTCGCAGCCTGCCAAAGCATCAGGTTGCTCTCCTTGAGGAACCCTTAAGACGTGGGCTCGATTCCGCTCAGCATCGAATAAAGTTCAGGGATCTTTTTTTTTTCATAATTGTAGAACGGCACATTCCCAGCGGCACCTACCTAGTTCGCGTCAAAGACGTTCATTGGAGAGCGGCACACAGCTACTGGAGCATACCCAGTGACCCAAGTTGGCACTAAAGAGGTTCACTGAAGGCAAGCTCAGACCGAGTGGCACATACCGAGCGCTCTAAGTCCGCGTCAAACAGTTTTCTTGAGCAATGGCACCTGCCCACCCTCGCATTTACAGTGGCGGATGTCGGCGTGAAAGATATTCGCTGAAGAGCGGCACATATGTACACATTGCCACATACTCAGTGACCCAAGCTGGTCCCTTGGACGGTTGGTTTCAAACCCTACTCCCTAAGCACAGTAGCTCGATGAGCTACCCATTCGACCATGGACTACCCAGTCACCCAAGCAGGCGGGAAAATGGTAGGATATCTGAAACCCAGCCTCTGGAAAGTTCGTGAAGCACCCCAAGAATGCTAACGCATTAAAAACGACATGGCGGCACAGTTCCCAAATGGTGATGATAATTTAAGGGACATCCACATTCGCAGGATTCACACAGATTATGTGCTTATCTATCCAGGCATCTGGATTGTTCGCATCTCATTCGGATGACCATAGGCAGCGTATAGAAAGGCACGTACTAGGGCAGACAGATACTGCAAGGTACATTAATGACAAACTAGTCTTACAGTCAACACATACAAGCAAGCGTATAGTAAGTGTAGTAGCATAGCCTTTGATTCGCGATTCGATAATTCTTCAACGCGCTTACTGCACTCCTGAGCAGCGCACTTATTGAACATGGTCGCGAAATCTTTTCCGATGCCTCTTGATCAGAGCACAGTTTGACCTGTAGCGCGGGTACACCGCGAGCTGTGTTATCCACGTATGCACCTCTCGTCTCTTCGGCTTTGTGGTGACAGTGCGACAAATCCAGAAAGTTCTTTTTTTTAATCGACTATGTGACCCAGCTAATGCGGCCCAAGCTGTTAAAAAAAAAAGAAAATAGGTGCGCGATACGACAATGGGACCCGCGGTGTTTTGCTAGCAGTCATCTTGCGCACACTGGTTAATTTTCCTATTATCATTGATAAACTGAATTCAAAAAATAATTGCCTATATTTTTCCTTACTCGCACAATTGCTTAATCTCGAATATCAAATTCTGCATAGCATTTGAACAGAACAAATTCAACAGTTTCCAACTCGCTACATTCTTCCCAGTTAATATTTCCGCGTTTCAAAGTTGTGGCACAAACGTGAAAACGAGGTGAAGGAAGGCCCACGGGGAGTTTCGCGCGCTACAGCAGCGTTTTAGACCGCAGCTCTTTGGCGCCCGTTCCTACGTTTCGCGTCGCCGTAGAGCCTCGCCGTCGCGCCTCGCCGTAACCAGCTCCGTAGCCGGGGCCAGCGTACTGCTCTAGCTGCGCGCGCTCCTGGCGCCATCTCCCGCGCACAGCGCGAGCCTTGCTCTCTTCGCTCCTCCTCGGTGGCGGCTGATCTCGATGATGTGCTGCCGAAACGCATAGCCGCCGCTGTTCGCAGCTGCTTGCTTTGAGCAGCCGCCAACAGCTACGCCGTCGCCCTGTCACTTTCTCGCGGTCACCAGGTCAGCCATAGACTAGTGTCCCTAGTGTAACTCGTATGCATTAGGCAAGCGGTAAAACGGGAAACCAGTCAAAAATTGATTTCAAATGTAACTGACAATATCCTAAAGTATTCAAGCTGTCAGTTTCATGGCTTACCCCTTCTAGTGCACCGAGAATTTCGTCTCGAACCTCAGTTTCACTGAGTGTGCCTTCGTCGACGCACATTCGGACAAGAAGTTCCAGGAGAGAGTTTTTCGAGACAGGATCTCTGAAGCCCTTTCGGTACTCGGTGATTCTCTTCCGGAAAACCTGCAAGTGAGTTCAAAGCCACCCGACATGAAATGTAAAATATTGGCTGATTTTTTCTCGTCAATCAAGTCTGCCAGGACAAGTATAGAAATGTGTGAAGTAAATATCGTTATGGTATTCCTCTGAAGCTGCCAGCCCGTTTTGTAAAGCACTACCCATCTGCCGACGTTTATCGTGTTCTTTGCTTGCGATGCTCCAATTCGCAGTACTTGTATCTACAGGTATGCACGATAAGGCGACGAACAAGTGCGGTCTGCATGCTGTTTAGGTTAAGTCAGATAGTGCTCTCTACTGTCCTACGTAAAGTGGCATCAGCTTATCGGTAAATCAGTCACCTTATACGCTATTTTTATCGTACCACAGCGTCTACATTTTACTAGTCGCTGAAAAATTTCGTGAAACTCCGAGGGCATCTTCTAACACAGATATTGGGAGCTTTATCTTTGGATATTACGAAAATCGCAGATGAAGAACTAGCAGCCCAATGGCAATAAAACAAAATAACAAATTAGCATTTTGTTATTATTTTTGTGTGGCCGCGATAAAAGCAGGCAAAAAAGAAAGATTTATCTGGTTCCATTATAACTTCCAACCCTCCGCACTCGTGGGCGCAAAGTAAGACATAAACAAAAGGCACATTTCCGTTTATTAGCCGTGGATCCCTGATTATTCGTTTTATTAAAGTAAATAGAAAATTGCCAGAAAAGCTGCTCCTTAGAGCTACAGGAGTCGAACAGGGTTAATAGAATACTTACGTCACTGACAAAGTCTCTCGCCTCTTCCACATGCTTCAACATCTCTTTGCGGTCTTTGGTGAATGCATAAATGCAGTCAAACCAGTGATGGAAGTTCGTCAAACGTTTTATAATGCTTTCGCATAATCTGCAGAAGCAAAAGTATCCCGATGTTTCAGTCAAGATCCTCTTTTCCAATTCATAAAGCCGAACTAATGAACTTACGCGTCATGAATTTTCAGATATCCTGCTATCTTACTGTCATCTTCGTCATAGTCGACGCCCATCGCTGTTTCTGTGAAAAAGAAAAAAAGAACGAAATAAAATTGTTCGTCCCCGTTAGGAAAAACTTCGCGAATGCTACACGCAATTTTACGTAGCCGTTTTACTCTTGTTCTTATTGTGCAATGAACTCTAGATGCTTCAATGCGACTTTCGTGACTGATTGAAAAGCTAAACTTCACTGATATACTCAAATTCCAACGTTAAAGAATGGAGTCCCCTTCATGGCTCTCCGTTAACACTATCGATTTCCCGCAACAATGCGTCTCCTGCGGGAAATCCTCATTCTTTGTTTTATTTGAATAAATGCACTAATTAGGCAATGTCCACGCAGGCGCAGTGTGTCCTAATGAATATGGCAGTATTTGATAATCCATGCGTTCCCAAATTTTCTTTGTTTTGCTGGTGACTGGTGACAAGAAAAGCGACGAACTTACAGTCATGAGCAAAAGTAAAGGACCCCTGCGAGTGCGTGCCGAGAAGCATAGCAGCCCCACCTGGCACCATGCCACTCAAGCTCATGTGACGTCAATTCAGGCGCAGTAGGCATGTGCGAATGCCATTTCGACGAATATTATAGGAACGTCCTATTATTTTGACAAAGCGGCGTAAAGATAATTAGACTGACACAAGGTGGTTGATGTAGGCTAAGAATGTAATCGCATTGACATGGCTATTGTCAGGATTGGCTGTAATTTGCTCTTAACACATTTCTGGCGTAAGAGCATTCTGTAAATACAGGCTTTTTTTATTGAGGGCGGCAACCTAAATGAACATTTGGCGCCTTCACTTGGCCCTGGCTGTCTGACAACACTAGAAAAATGGCACTTAAAGGGCGCCTCACCAGGTCTGGTCATTTTGAGCTGACAAGCGCAAAGCATACACTGCACGATAACAATCGTGTCTGCAAAGTCTTACATCGCTACGTGCCGCGGAAAGATCTGAACTTTCAAACCGAACGCCGCTTTTCCTTCTCCTCGCGGCCGCCGCGCTCCAAGCCAGAGGATGACGTACTTGCATCCCTGCGCCTACGTACTTGTGTCCGCAGTGCGACGTCGCTCGTGGTGACACGTGACTTCGAGAATTATTCAATACAGCTGTTATCTGTGCGATATGTTGCTTGAATTGACGAATTGAAGTTTAGAGAAATAATAAAACATAAACGGAATGTCTGCATGTTTTTTGTTTCACTCCGCACCGAAGCAAGAGAGATGTACTACTTCCGCTTCGTCTGCTTGTTCCCACGGTCGTGCGGTTACGTGCCTAGGTACCGAAACTATGCCATTTTCTACCGTGTTTCAGCGCGTGATCACGCTCTGCGATCCACTTGTTCTGCCTCAGTATTCGTGCAGCACTAAATTATACCGCTAGTCATGTTTCCTTGTGGACAACGCGCAAAATCGTGCGCTTCGCGAACGAGACAACAGCTCTCGCGCGACTCCGTCGGCGGAAGTGCGAAGCGCCGAAAAAAAAAAGCGAAGATAAAACATAAGTGAAGGCGGAGCCCGGGACGTATGTGTCACGCGATCCTAGAGGTCCGGCATGGGACAACGCAGGGAACGAAATTCGCTTGCGAAGGCTAGAGGAGGCGAGTGGAGAGGGAGTCTCGCTATGCAGTGGAGCCCGCCTGTTGAAATCACGGGTTCGTGGCTCTGAAATATTTCTATCTCGGCTATTAATGAGCCGACTTGAAAATTTTTGCGGCAGAACACTCCTTAGAGGACAAGTAACAACTTCCAGCGTATAATCAAAATTTGCTATGGGGCCTGGTGAGGGGCCCTTTAATAAAAGTGCTGTGGCTGAACATCGCGCTTTGCGAACCCACACACAGTTGCTTAAAGGTATGCCATCTAAGGGCCCTCAGCGCAAGCAGCCTAAGGTCGGGAATTTGGCGGAAGAAAAATTTTACAATAAATTAAGCAAAAAATGTTCGTAAGATCATCAAGCTTACAGTGCACGCCGCTGTAAAAACAAGTGCTGTAGTCGACAAGAGACGTGTTAGTAATGGTAGCAGAGGTACAAGTCGTGATGGGCCGCTCTATAGCGCATACCAGGCGTTCTCCTAGGACGCGAAACTGGAGATACATTTATTTCCGCCATCGACGTGAACGGGAAAGCGGGCTATAGGCAGGTATTGATAAATGCCTTGCCTACTTTATCGGTATCCTCATGAAAGTAGATGGCCCTACGGAATGGTGTGCAGGAATAGTTCCGGTCGTGAAAATATTAGGTGACGTGGGAGCCCTCGGTCAGCAGAGTTCACGGCGTTTCGACCTCGCCCTATAGGAGCACGTCTGGCGTGCGCATACATGGGGGCCCATCATAGCAGTGTGAACTTCTGTATTTGCGCTAAAAGTATAGCGCAGGTTGATTCAGAAACATTTAAAAGGCCGTCGCAGCATCCGATGTGAGCAGCATTTACTGCGATAGGGGGTAGCCACTCTTAGAAAATATTTAATTCAATGCTTTATTTATTTTTTTCTGTGAAAGAAAGGAACAGCCGCGAGAAGCTGCTACAGCGAGTAGCTTGACCAGGTGGCAGCCGCCCCCAAATCACAGCACTGAACAGTTAGCATAACAAAACTAGAATACGCAGTAAAATTGTTGCATAGATTATTTGAAATTTCTTGAACACAGAGATGGTAAGGCAACATTTATGCTTAAGAAGCAATTCTAGCGCACTGGAACAGGTTGTTCACAAGTAAATAACTCGGCAATGGAATACGTTAACATATGAAAGCGAGGTTAATAATGCAAAAAGGAAGAGAAATTATCATTTCATAGCTCGACAAACCCGAAGAAATAAAGATACGACACCAATCTGCGCCACTCGAGTTGGTCCGGGTATAGTGATGGAAAGCGCTGTCGCAGACGATTGGCTGGGAGGCCACGAGTGTCGCTTAAGAATAACAGCTGCTTCCTTGTTACCGACGCGCTCTGATAGACCAGCTAAAAGTGTGCAGCGTAGTTTTAACACATGATTCATTGAGGTCATGCACTGGCTGCGGAGCGCAATTTCAATGCTCGTTGGGCTGGGAAGATTGTTGCAGTTTCGGCTGGTGCTTAATGTCCGGCAAGTTTTGTTTGTCCAGTGTTTCGATAGACTGTAGCAGGCTTCTAGCGCTCGCGAAGATAGTGCGTGGTGCCGTAGTTGCTGGAAATTCAGTATTATTTTATGACGATCTCCAAAGCTGGTCAGTAATTTGACCTGTTTCCTGCCCCTAGCTGTGTTGTATGTCCACAGTAAGCCTGCCTTCGCTGATAGGTGGCACTTTCTTTATTGTCTTCATCGGCGTGATGTTCCGTATAAAGTCTAACGGCGATAATATTGTCACCGCGTTGCCGTATGCTGTATATGCGACGGTCAGCCGAGGACAGCGGATTAATCTCGCGTGCCCGAGGGAGCACTGTGCGGAAGGGAGGGAGGCGATCTTCTCTGACGGCTGCTGCGCATGGCGCGGGCCCTATCTTGAAAGTGATCTGCGATGGGGACAGTTTCAGGTAGCAAGTGTGGGTTTATTGACCGGTTGCCTTCACCCCAAAAGACCACGTCCTCGTGATGGGGACGGTGCGCCGATGCGCCGAATGCTGATAGCTTCGTGTGCGCTGTGTTTTCAACGCTTAGTTCGCATTGAAGTGAAAGGCAGCACGAAGGTCAAATCTCGCTGCTGCTGCTGCGCTTCCTGACTCCGGCGTGTTGACAGCGAGCTTCCGCGGTCATCGAGTGAGATGTGTTCATGTTTGCTTGTGCGCGCATGACAATGTATGCTTGTTGGTTTAGTTAGTAAGCGAATGTTTACAAGTTTATATGGCAGATAAAACTACTATCCTAACTTCCTATAGCTATCTACTAAATTAGCTATCGATATCGCTGCTTGGCCTTTCGGGCGAAACTGTGTCATTTTTTTCAAATGCTCGTGATATTAATTTTACATGCGTAATTAAAGACCGGCAGCACGCCCAGTTGAAAAACACAACAGCAAATTTCAGTCTGTCGCATTTTGGGGCGCCCTGTAGTCTGAAGTTCTGATGTGTGACGTCAATTCTCTGACGTCCTTTGGTTCTCGATCAATATCTAATTAAAAAGATCACAAAAAAGCTCTTTAGGACTATGCAAATTTGTTAGTGTAGAAAAAGTTCTCACGTGGGACTTGAACTTACGACCTAACGCTTCTGAATCCAGTACTTTACTACTCGGGTTGAGGATTGGGCGAGTTGGTATTGCATTCTAATACTGGTACAGCACAACATACAAAGGAAGAAACAAGCCGAGCCGGCCAGATAAACGAACAAGATAAAGGATAAAGAGTTGGAAGTCAGCGCTCTGTTCCTTTATCTGGCCGGCTCAGCTTGTTTCTTGCTTTGTATGTTGCGCTGTACCAGTTTTAGAACTTCACCACTCACTGCGCCACGCCGAACGTGGTTGTACGCGAACATTTTGATCATGTCAGCAGTAAAAATGTCTGTCTAGGCTGGTGCTTACATTTGTACGTTGATAGTCAAGGTGCGTTTTCACGCCACCACGTGAGCTGGCGTGTCTCTAGAAGAGCAACAGTGTTGCTACTATCGAGAAGTACTCCGTGAAGTGCTAGAAGATTGTATTGTACATTGATCATTGATCATGTATTGTACATTGATCTTGCTTTACGATATCTACGTCAGTTAAGAAATGCAGAAACTCACAACGGCGGCCAGGGACGCTGTAAGGGTTGTTACTGCTACTTTCGAGAGCTGCCTCTCGCTCTTTACACTTTGGAGGGCGCACATGATTTGTGTGCTCAGTTAAAAATAACTGCATAAACATTCTTCGTTAAAGTGCTCATTTAGACAGCGTACCGGCTTCTCACGGTAGCACCTGCGCCAGAATTGGGGGCGAGCTCCACCAATGGAAACGCTGGCACCGCCGTCGGCGTGACATGGTATGAGGGATCACGTGGACGAAGCGGCCGCGTCGGCTGCTTCGCAAGCGCCGAAGCAAGCTGAAAACGAAAGTTTAAAGCCCCAATTGCGGGAGGTTTTCCCGCGTCAAGTGTCTACTTGACGACACTTGAAAGCGCTATCATGCGTAGTAGCTGCCTTTGAAGGCGTCCGAAATGGTAGGCTACTGGTCGGGCCGCAGTGCTGGATGTACGCAACGGAGCCCGGTGTCAGCCTTCGCACCTACCCGCAGGACAAGAATCTGCGTGACGCTCCGATCGCGAAACTTAGAACCGGCAAGCAGCCATCGGCTACAACTCGGATGTGCAGCAAGCACTTCCACGAGGAACGTTTCTGCTGCGGCGTCGGGGCTGTTATGTTCAGTGAGTAGCAAAAAGTGCGCAGAGAGACGCTTGAACCCGCCATGGTTGCTCAGTGGCTATGGTGTTGGGCTGCTGATCACAAGGTCGCGGGATCGAATCCCGGCCACGGCGGCCGAATTTCGATGGGGGCGCAATGCGAAAACACCCGTGTGCTTAGATTTAGGCGCACGTTAAAGAACCACAGGTGGTTGAAATTTCCGGAGTCCTCCACTACGGCATGCCTCATAATCAGAAAGTGGTTTTGGAACGTAAAACCCCGTAATCAAAAAAAAAAGAAATAGATAGAGAACAGAGACGCTTGCCCGCGAGCACTGCCCGGTTAATGTCATGAAGCTTTGATCTATGAACTTGTTGATGCTAGGTACTGGCAAGTTCACTGGAATGGAAAGGGAACAGTAAGGAGCACATTAAGAAAAGGCATGGCATATTTTCATGTTTGTGTTAGCACCAAACAATGAATGTACTGTATTAAGAAAAAGAAGCAGCGGGAAATTGCTCGCTGAGAAGACCGATAAACATACAGTGCGATGCAATTCGAGAAATAATGATGTCGAAACGTCCAAAAATTTAGAAGAAAAAGAAAGATTTAATCGTCGCGACGGCACGTCACAATTTTCCATAGGCGTCAAAGTCCCTAGTTATAGCGCAGAAATTATTTTTCAACAGCTCTGATAGCGACCACACAACAGTGGCTGCTTGTGTACTGTCAAATGCTCGTCTGCTGCGGCCTAAAGCTCACGGCACGGGGCGAGAACGCGCTCGTAGCGCAAGCGAAGCATTGTGCGCGGATATGCATGCAGACGCGCAGTCCGACACTGCGAAATAGTGAGATCGCTGCATAGCTTCATTCTGTTATGCTCAATTTGGTTATACAGACAGCCCACTAAAAGAACTAATTTTACGTAGTTTGCTCTCAGCGACTGCTTACCTTTCACGCAAGAAACCGGTTTGGAGAATTCCGTCGCGATGACCGCGCACAGTGGGCGTTCAGTGCATGTATTCGTTAAAGAGACAGCGTCTGTAAACCATTCTGTGCTTTCTGTTTGCCCGAGATTATTATTTTGTCAGTAAAAAAATTCTGTTGCTTCGCGAAATGTCTAGGAACGCTGTCGGATGGTGTTTTTATTGAGCACTGACAGCCAAACCTATGAGGAACGCGCCTGGTTATCCGTCATACTACGCAAGCGACGTGCTTCCGGCAGATGGCGACTCCGTAAGTATACTCGCCGCCAATACTGCATGACACCCGAGCGAGACAGATTTTCACGCAGCTCTGTGGAACAACGCAAAACTTATTTTCCGCTTCGCAAAAGCTTATGGAATATGTCTAGGAAATTATGTAATATGTCAGCGTAACAATACGTCCAAGTCCACAGGCCTGTATGTCACATCTTACAAAATAAAACAAAACAGATACGCAGCCGTTGCCGCAGACGCCATGGTTTCGATCAGCGGTCGATTTTGAGGAGCCCGCTAGGTTGATTGGGTCGTTTCGATCGTCCCGGCACAATTACGACAATTGGCTACGTCGACCTTAATACAAATCAGGCATGAGTCGTGCGCAAAAGGACTTCACGTAGTTCCGGCTGCCATCCTATATTCACATTTTCTTCCTTTCAATTAAAAAAAAACGTTTCTATGTATTTGTGAATACCGCGCAAGAAACCCGCCATGGTTGCTCAGTGGCTATGGTGTTGGGCTGCTGAGCGCGAGGTCGCGCGATCGAATCTCCGCCACGGCGGCCGCATTTCGATGGGGGCGAAATGCGAAAACACCCGTGTACTTAGATTTAGGTGCACGTTAAAGAAACCGCAGGTGGTCCAAATTTCCGGAGTCCTCCACTACGGCGTGCCTCATAATCAGAAAGTTGTTTTGGCACGTAAAACCCCATAATTTAATTTTTTAACCGCGCAAGAATTTTCTTAGGGTGCGAACAGTTGTACTGCGCTCCGTGGCTGCTGCGCCGTAAACAATATGGCAAGGCGGCATTAGTAATCCGCGGTCTTTGGCCTGAAATCGTGAAGGATAAGTATCATTAAGTCATTGATCACATTGTGAAGCATGTAAGAGGCTGCGCGTAATAATATGTGTCGTGTCAGCAAGATTGAAGCGTTTGTTCAATTGCGATCTTGTGGCAGTGCAATGTTAGGCAACTTTGTTCAATGCGTTTGGACGAAGCTGCGACATCTAAGCGTAATTATCTGAGCAAGCGCAGGGCATGTGGCTTGTAATGAACAAACTTCACACAGAAGCCGCCGTGCTGGCAGCGTTCAGAGGATAACTCGAGAATTGTTTCGTCCATGTTCTTGAACTGCCATGTCTACACTTTCAGCCAAAAGACGAGTCAGCGGACTCGTTTTTAGAGTTATGTCGCCATAGCCCCGCCCGAGATTCTACGGTTTAAAGAAATTAAGCTTTGCGGATGTACCCCACCTTAGCTAATTGTGCATCACTCCTGCTTGCATATTTATCGCAGTGGCTTCTGCCTGCTAGCCTTCAAGAAACGGTTGCCACCAAAGAGAGAGAGAGAGTGAGAGAAAACGACAGTTGCAAGTCATCTCGCATTGTACCGAATAACACATCTCCGAATCCCCGTTTGTTTATGTATTTCTTGTTCCCCATATTCCCAAGTCTTTCTGACCGTCTTTTCGAATATTTTTTTGACAGAGATGCATTAGATAACGGGAGAATCGTGCCGTCCCGCAGAAAGTCCTTGTCGATTGTCCTTTTCTCCAAATTGCGGACTGTCGTTGCCGTGCTTTCCTAGTACATTTATGATCGTTGGTGTGCATTCATGCCTTGATTGTGCAACGCCTGAAATTGTAGTGACCGCGTTATGATGCAGTTTCCGATATGTTTGCCATGCAAAAGCCAATTTCACACAAGACTTCATACATAAGAACTTTTTCTGATTGTTCTGCGGGGCCCGTCCCTAATAATATGTTTCCTGTCAGTATTGGATGGTCTTTGTTCTGACAATCGAACTTTAACTAGCGTAAGAACTTTTTTGAGAATACGAGACTAGGGCCCTTATTCACAAACATCTTTTACACTAAAATTGCTCGTGGGAGAAAAATTACAGCCAACCTTGATGCTGGACGTGTTATTAGCCAAGGCGGTCGGCCAACGGCAAATAGCACTTAAGAACGAAAAACTTTTAGGATGTGGCCCCAGAATCGTTAATAACGTTTGTTTATTCTGAAACTTATTTTTCTCTTGCTGAGAGCCAACGCAAGTCCAGCGATGCTAGATTTTTGTTCCTCGGGCACTCTCACACGCGACTTACCGAAGAGTACTCCGCAGACGGCTGCACGAAGGACGGGGAAGACGTCGAAGTACTCCCCACTCATAGTGGCGAGCTTTTGCACCAGCCTCCCCGCTCTCTTGTCCATGATGGGCGTGTAATCGTCAAGAATACGGAAGTGAAAGGACGGTGTCATAGCCTTCCGACGGGCTTTCCATGGCTTGTCATTCCTGGAGGACGCGGGGAAGAGGATGTCGTAAGTAACAGAAATAACAAAAACTAGTGCCTTTCCACTGGTCATTCACGTACACAGAGTAACTGTCGAATCCATAACCGTTATAACTACTACGGCTAGGAGAGGTATCGTTTTCTAAGAGGTTTGCCAAGACGATGCGTTTTCCAAGGGGTTTGCCTACACAACGGTGGCGGCGGCCTTGCCCACCGGGGCAGCACGAGCCCTCGCAAGAATACTTTCATAAGGCTCGCACTTATGGACGACCGCACGCCAAGTTTCATCCTAGACGCCAGCGCTCGTTTCTCCCCTGGCGGAACGATTTCATCTCCAACGGGTGTAGGTTTCCGCCGCCGCTTCCCATAGCGGTCGCGCCCGCGTTCAGTTCGCGCTGCGCGCGAAACGTCTCTTGTTTGCGACGGCGCCTCTTCGGATGACCGGAAATTATTATTGTGTTGTTAACTGTGACGACAGCAATGTAAACACGAAAGGGTTGATGCCACCAGTAAAATTCTGCCGATTCACAAGAAAATGGTACGAAATAAGCAGACGACACACATGGATTACTGCGGTGCGCCGAGCGAAGTAAACAACTGGACGAAGCGAGCTCGTTCATTGATCACTCCTGAGTGTATGACGGTTTTTATATGTAACGCACATGAATGCAATAATTACTCGGTACATAATCCTTTTATTCATATAAAAACTAAGTTGCTCGACGAGCGCTTGTCCTGTCTTCTTTCTCGTGTTTCGTTTATGTGTGCGCTGCCCAAGAATGGAAACCACTTCTGTTGTATGCGCTAGCAGTGGCCGAAGTTCACGCGTGCCGAGAAATTGAATATGTGCACGATGCATTGAGGATGACCAGAGTTCATTCCTGCTTCACCACTGCACCGATCGATCGAGTTGCTGGACGATACACGCCCGCGTCTTGGTCGCGCCGGCATTGCTGAAGCAGGAATGATTACTAATACTTTCAACGTCCGTCTCTTGAGCACTGTTAAAAAATGGCCAAGCTGTCTACACTGCTGCTTCTATTCCATATTGTAGGGGACGCACTAGTTAAAGTTGTGTTCGCATGTCGTACTTGTGCTATGCAGCGATATATTTTTGAGAGCAGCATTCCGGGCAAGTTGGTAATCCATTACTTAAATGATATTGCGCGACAAAAAACGACACGGACGTGAGAGACGACACACCAAGCGCTTGGTGTGTCGACGACATGCGCTTGGTGTGTCGTCTCTCACGTCCGTGTCGTTTTTTGTCGCGCAATATCATTTAAGTCATCAATATATTTTGTTTATTTCCGCACAGTGTCGATGGAAGACCGTTGTCGCCATCAGAGACAATACGGATTTGTAGCAAACATATTGTGAGAAACTGCAAAAATGACTTTAGCTCGTATGTGCCGTATGTATGTGCCGCATCGATCGTATGTGCTGACGATTTTTCCGGCGGTACATACGATGTCGTTTCCAATCACCTGCTCAGCGTCACTTACATGGTTAAGCAGACGCTGCCCTTTCGCCGCATTGCAGCCATAAAAATAATCGTCAAGCGTACCGATCGTCTTAAAGGCAAATAGAAGCGTGTACAGTCTGTTTCACACTTAAGGGAAAACTCGGAACGTATTGCATCACGATGCGGCAAGCAATGGAGTCGTGCGGTGGCAGCAGCTCGAGCAGGCGCAGACGCTCGAGGGGCGGAGTCGTGATCTGCGTCGTCTGCTACGGCGGCGCGCGCTGGCCGCATTGTCGGGAAGCGTGCTACTGTCAGGGGCAGTGCACGTATATTTCTTCACTGTGTGTGCTACCGTAATAAGCAGCGACAAGACGCACTAAGATGTGCGCGCAACGTGTTCAGTCTTTGTTTGACTCGAAAGGAAAACAAAGCACTCAACAATGATAATTATGGGAGTCGAACACGATGAAACAAACGGATACGATTAAACGAATGTTTTAGGTTCAGACAAAGAGCTGGAAATGATTTTTCTCGACAATCATTCGCTACACCAGACAGACTCTGCCCGCCGGCGGGGAATTGGACACGTCACGCACGGAACTTCAGTTAGTATCTCGTCATGTCCCCAGCGGCAGCGATGACAGCGCTCATCCTGGAAGGCAGTGAAGTGCAGAATGACTTGACCAGGGATGTGTTCATTCGCAGCACGTCTCAGTCGCTGACGATGGTGGATCGAAGCCTATCCTCGGGCGACTGATAGAGGGGATGGTGCGCCAGCGATACTTTCAACGAGCCCCAGACATATTAAATGATGTTGGCGCCCGGGGATTGAAGCGGCCACTCCAAGAGAGTGACTGTGCGCTCTTCTAGCAGTTGTTGCACCACACGAGCAGTGTGGATCGGCGACCTCTCGCTTTAGAATATATAGTCGCCTTCCAGAAACGGGCCGTCAAGAATGTATGGAATCACTGCAGTACGTCGTCTATGACTGCCCTGCAGCGATGAACTTACCTTCGAGGCATATCAGTTGGCGTCGCACAACGCATATTAAAGAATACCGGCTCATTTCACGCCGTAACGATGAGATCGGCGCCTTGCAACTGATAGTAGAACGTTTAGCGACAATGCGGCCAGCGCGCGCCGCCGTTGCAGACGACGCCGTTGAAGATCCCGCCCCTTGAGCACCTGCGCGAGCTGCTGCCGCCGCCTGACTCAAGCGCTCGCCGCATCGCGATGCAATGCGCTCCGAGTTTTCCCCTAAATGTGAAACGGACTGTACACCGCCCTTTACGCGCCCACACGTAGGCACACACCGCGCGCGGCGCGAAACGTGCCCAAACACGCGCATTGCAGGAGGCAATCAAGGCGGCGCAAACGAGAGATGGGAGAGGGGTACCACCCGCTAATAGAATTTTGCTTCGCATGCGGCGCTCTCAACGCCGGCGCAGCAGCGCCGCTCTCGGTGCCGTTCTTGTCTATATTATTATTATTATTATTATTATTATTATTATTATTATTATTATTATTATTATTATTATTATTATTATTATTATTAGCAAAAAGAAATATAAAAGTCAAGTCGTTCTGATTAAATTTGCTTCGGTATCTGTAAAGGAAACTTGGATGGCTTGTCGCCACAAACTGCAGAACTTATGCAAAAGTGATACTGACCACAAACTTTACTTTAATGACAACCTTACACCAGCAAACCGGGAACTGTTCTGGCTTGCCAGGAAAAAGGGAAAGGAAAAGAAATATAAGTATGTTTGGACAAAGGACGGAAACGTGTTTGCTGAGAAGGAGGAGGGTGCCTCTTTAATCCGTATGACCGACGTGAATGATCTGTTGCGCCTAACGTAATTGGTTCAAAGCGGTCTACCATTCACTACAGCGATCTTTTTCAAAACAACCTCATGGCTCTGTGCGAGAGTTTGGTTGACTTTCAAGCACTTGTTCGTCAGTTTTCCTTTCCATCAACAGTTACCACAGTTCACGTTAATATCCGCAGTTTGCGAAAGCATTGGGACACATTTTGTACTTACGTTGATAGCATTTTACATAAAGTGGACGTTTTTGTTCTTACTGAAATAAATATATGCTGGGCCGAGACTAACCTTTTCACTCTTCCAGGATTCGTTTCCTTTTGGTTCACTCGAGACACTCAAAGAGGCGGAGGGATAGCAATTTTCGTACAGGATACTTGGAGTGTGGAACAGGTAGCGGCTAATTTTTCTAGTGCGGAATCTTTGGCACTGAACATTTCAAACCAACTTAGTCATATTTCACTCTTGGCAATATATAGACCACCCTCAAGTAACCTGTCCTTGTTTCTCAATGAGCTGGAGGCACATTTACAAAGAACGACGTTAGTTCCTAACATATGCCTAGTAGGTTATTTCAATATAGATATTCTTAATCCCATTGCAACCTCGGTATGCGATTACTTAGATATCATTGCAAAACATGGCCTTGAAAGTATTATTGATATTCCAACTAGGGAAGAATTGCTTCTTAATAATTTAGTAAAGTCTTGTATTGATCACTTCAACATCCGCACGGAGTCTGCTTCAGTTCATGGTGCAGTGTTACAACAGAAAGTTTCCGACCATTACTTCATAGCTTGTCAGTTACGCTTTTCTTCTCGGTCGTTATCATGTTCTAGCCCCAACACTTGCCACGCTGTTACCGATACGGCTACTTTTGATAAACTGGTCGCCTTGTTCGACTGGCCAGGCCTGCTTGAAAATACCGACAGGCTCGAGCTATATAACGAATTTTCACGTTCGATGGACATTATATATAAATCCAGTGAAAGGACTATTTACGTTCGCCAACGCCGTCCGAACCAGCCCTGGTTGAACAGCACGATATTATCCGCTATCAAAGATAAAGACCTGCTTTGGCAACGGTGCAGACATTCGCCTAGTAATTGCATTCTGCGTACACAATTTAAAACTTCTCGAAATAAAGTAAACGCCCTTATTGGTGCAGCCAAGCGTTCGTACAACAGAAACCGCTTTTATGAATCTCGTAGAAATCCTAAGAAAATGTGGTCTCTGATAAACGAGGTGAGAGGACTACCTTCAAATTCGGCTAAAGATATTCAGAATCATTTTGATTCAGATTTATCAGCAGTCTTTGACAAATTTAACCAATTTTTCTCTCAGTTTTCTGGGGTGTCTAAGCAATCGTGCTACACTGGTTGCACTGCTACTCCTGTAATTGAATCCGCTTTCCTACCCACTATGACGGAAGAAGAGCTTTGCTCGTTATTGGGCAGCTTTGGCAGACATCAATCACCAGGTATCGATAAAATTCGCATGTTTGATCTATACAGGAACTTCGGCGTTCTGAAAGATGTCTTGCTAGAAATCCTAAATGGGATAATTACAAGCGGAAGTATTCCTACGCGGTTAAAAACGGCCGTAGTTCGACCACTTCTAAAAGGTGGTGATGCTAAGTGTGTGCATAATTATCGCCCCATTTCTGTCCTGCCTAGTATAGCAAAAGTTCTAGAAAAACATGTCTTCTTAGTAATGAACAGCTTTATTAACAAAGCGGGGGGGGGGGGGGGGGGGGGTTCCCCGACTGTCAATACGGTTTTATTGAAAAAAGGGGCACTCAGGCTTTATTAGAAGAATTGAGTGACCATTTATTTTCTTCACTTGAAAAAAATCTTGTATGTTGCGCACTTTTTTCAGATGTGGCAAAAGCCTTTGACACGGTATGCCATTCGATTATGCTAGAGAAACGCTACAATTTAGGTTTTCGAGGACATTTCTTCCGATTGCTACGCAATTTCCTTACAGATCGCTCCCAGATTGTTTCCATTTCAGACATTTGCAGTTCCCGTGTTTTTCTGAAGGCCGGTGTGCCACAAGGTTCCATACTGTCTCCCTTGCTTTTTAATATATACGTTAAGGACATGTGCAACGTGCTATCTGTCTGCAAGTTATTTTAATATGCAAGTTATTTAATAATTTTAGCCACACATGTGAATTTTCCAGACGCATTCTCAATCCTTCAAAATGACGTCGGGAAATTAATGAATTATCTTGGTGCAAATGTAATTGACATCAATCATTCTAAATCAGAGTTGGTTTGCTTCCATAGCCCACTCATGCGTGTTTCACTTTCTTCCTCACTTTATCTGCACAGCTCTCGATGTAATAATTGTTCCTGCCCTCCAATAAAATTTTCGGACTCTGTGAAGTATTTAGGCATATGGTTTGATTCTAGTCTTCTTTTTTCTACTCACTTATCTTACATATGTGCCAAACCTCGTAAAATTGTCTGTTTACTGTACCGCATCAAAGTGTTTTTACCCTTGTCTGTTAGGAAACTATTGGTCAACTCGTTAGCCTACAGTGTGCTCAGATATGGTATTACAACATTTGTACATTGTTCTAGTACCTGGCATCACCGTGTAAATAGGTTGCTAAAGTGTATGTTAAAAAGTGTTACTCATGACGTATACAGACCACAAGGGATGAACCTTTTTCAGATGCTGAAAATGCCGAACATGCGCTCACTGTTTGTTCAAACAGTGGTACTGAAACACTTCTGGACGGATACCTTTAAAATCCACACTGTGCCTTGCCGTCCTTTACGGCGTGCACCTGCTTTTTCAGTTCCTCGCACACGTACCAGATTTGGCAGATATACTCGAGCTTTTTATGTTCCAGATATATTCAATGCCCTTCCTTCTGAAATTTCTTCCTGTAAGTCTGTACGCGACATTCGCAAAACTTCAAGGGCATTGTACACAGAATGATTATAGGCGTCATATTTTTATTTTTCCTGTCATTGTTGAAACATGTCTGCGCTCTGTGGTCGTTTCTTCGCTTTTCTGTTTTCTTTGTTGTTGTTTTTTCGTGATTCTCTTTCTTTTGCCTTGTACTTTATCACTCACTACCTTAGTTTTCAATGTCTTTTTGTTTTTATTTCTTGCACAAGAAAGAAAAGCCAGTTTCTGGCTGAGTCTTGTTATTGACTGCCGGGTTTCGCGTGACAAGCCTCTGTGATGGCTTAGGCGAACCCGATTTCTGTACTTATACTCGCAGATTTGGTAATAAATTATTGTTATTATTATTATTATTATCCTCGAAGAAAACCAAAATGAAATGGAGCAGTCCAGCAGACGAAAGAATCTTGACGTTCATGGTTTGCCAGAGAAAAGTAATGCAAGCTTAACACAAACAATCATGCAAATGGCAACAAAATTGGAACTGTCTGGGTTTTTATCTGACGACATTGCGGCCGTACATCGCTTGAAAGTCAAAATCGGTGGTACATCTGTGGCACTGGGGCGCTTTACATCTGTAATTTAAAAGGAAAAATGGTGTGAAGCGCAGGAAAAGCTGAAGCAACTACATGAAGGTGTATCACTTCCAAATATCCACTTTAATGATAACTTTACCAAAGCTAACCGCGATCTTTTCTGAAAAGTCAGAAGTTTTAGTGTTCTCAAACATTACTTCAGCAACCGATTTCAAGTGGTCGCTATTGGTGATAAGGGCGTTTTCTGTTCTAAGTAATTGCTGAATGCTGGTGTTCCTGAGGGGTCAATTTTATCGCCATTGTTGTTGAACATCTTCGTTAATGACTTTCTTTTGGCAAATTTCTAAATGTGCCGTGTTCCATTATGCGGACCACGCTGTGTTACTGGCAAAAAATCTTTCTTACAAAATGTCCGCTTAAATGTTTCAGTGACGTTTACAATGCGATGCTTTGGTTCACTAACAATAGAATTGTTGTCAATGCCCAAAAAACACGACTTCTTTGTTTTCGCTCTTCACTCAGGACTACTGTAATTAACATGTCTCTCTACTTATGTAAGACATACTGTGTTTCTTGTGAATGTACGCCAATTCTATACGTGGGTTGTGTTAAATACCTTGAATATCTTTCGATGGTAACTTACCTTGGCAACATCACTTATCACTTATTTGTTCAAAACTGCGTTCAGTCGCTTGGCTGTTCAATATCACTTGGTTCCCGGCCCACATGGCGCCTCGGCTCTCCCCCGTCGTTCCCAACGCCAACGAGCTGGCCTACGCCCGTGCGCGCGAACTCACTCACCGCGCCGAGAAACGCCGCTCGCGGGCGCGGACGCGGGGCTCCACAAGGACCCTCTCCATACGTTCAACGGGATTACGAAGCACTATAAGCTCGGCAGGAGGGTCATCCCCCGCCCCACGCCAAGCTCTCCAGGCCTCAGTCTTCCGCCCTTCGCGTGCTGCAGACCGGGTCTTATCCCAGCCTAGCCAGGGTCAGCAGGTACGCGGACTCGTTCGAGCCCGATTGTGCCGGATTGCGGAGGTCCCTTCTGCACTTTAGAACACATGCTCTGGTGGTGTCCCTCGTTACGAAACCACGATCATCTCCCCACGGAAAAAGAGTGGGAGGAGGCGCTCAAGAAGTCCAACCTCGCCGCTCAGCTACGGGCTCACTCACTGTGACCTCGAAGCGCACCCTACGGAATATGTTGAATAATCTTTGACTCGAGTAATGCTATCTATTTGTATGTCGACTGTTAACTCATTTCTCTGTGAATATTATTGCGTAGTTTCCTTTTTTTATTTTGTTTACTAGGTACCGACGAGAGACTTGAATCCTGTTCAATGTCTCTTACAACTTTTTCCGTTGTCGATGTGGCGGGGTTATTTCGCGCAAGCGTCTCTCTGGCTTTGATAGACCCGACATTTCGATGTACAAACTCAAGGTGCCAATAAAATAGCTATTATTATTATTATTATTATTATTATTATTATTATTATTATTATTATTATTATTATTATTATTATTATTATTATTATTATTATTATTATATTCCCCTTCGAAACAGCGGTAGTATGTGCCACCATCAGTCCAGTTATTTAAGTTCATAAACCAATTCGCTATCGTTACATATATGCTTTGATTTTAACTCCTTGATGCGTAATAAATCTATGGTTACATCAGTCAGAGACTATATACCGATTCTTTATTCGATATCACTCTGGTTCTTCTGTATACCTGTGCGCCACCAATCTTCCAAACAGCTCTTGCTCATGCTTACTGCGCTAATGTTTACCCGGTCATTACTGTCTTTGAAACCGTAAGCTTCATGGAGATTGACCACATTTTTAACCTCATTTTGATGCATAATTTGATATTTCAACACAATATGTGGAATTGTCCCCGCAGTAATTATTAGATGCTACACAGAGATCACCCTTTACGGGGCCCGGAGGTGGAAGTGGGGGCGGGGAGGTGGGGGAGGATGCGTTCCTGCCGAGCTCAGCAGCTGTTTGCAAGCAGAATACTGCCGTAAGTCTGCGCTTTGGAAGTTCCACGTGTGCGCAACACACGCGTCCGCAGTTTTTTTTTTATTATTATTATTAATGATCCATGATACATTGCCTCGCAAAGCCACAACTATAGACTAGACGCAAACCGCATAGCGTATGGCTCTGTAGCAATTTAGACCACCATGGGCTCCTTTAGGAAGAAGCTTTAGCTAGAGGCCAGCTGTAATTTTTCTATTAAAATGCATCTGAAACGCACAAATACTCTCACATGACAACCGCTAAACAGATTTGAATGACCGTTGTTGCATATGAGAGAGAATAAGAAATTCTGAAATCATTTTTTCTCTTGCGAACGTTCCTCAACCTTGCGGGTTTCAGCAGAACTTGTTCGCCACATTCTGTGTCCCTTTGCTCGGAGTTGTCGCTTACTTCGGCTTCGCTCGGTGATCTGATAGCCTCCTGGTTAGCTCCGATAGTAGAGCGGCAGACCCAGAAAGACGCGTTAATCCCGAGTCCGATCCCTGGACTAGGACACATTTTTTCTTCAACTGCGAAGCTTTCTTTGTGACAAACGCGTGTACTTTATGCTTTGTTGCTTCATGCTGCAGTCGTGTGGATGTCATTTCTTTTTTGTGGAGTGTCCTCCACCTTGCGGACTTGCGCAGAACTTATTTTCTACTATGGAAAATTTCTGCCGAATTCAGGAAGCAGGATTTTGATCTATGACCTCAATTTTTCATAAATATGGTCAGAAATTTGTTAATTTAAAGAAAAACATTAAAGCAACACAAGTTCGTAACTCTCAACCAAAAAATATATATATCACAACTCTGCAAATGATATTTGTTTGAACGTCTGATGGGAACATATGTGATGCGTTGGCTTACATTTTAAGTGAAACCGCCACATTGTTTACAAGCATTATTGCCGAAATCTTGCTTTACAATTAGGCTGTGCATTTCAAGCTGTGTGCGATAATAAACTTTATCCGCTTTAGATATACCAATAAGCACAGTGTATAGAATTTTTGTCCATTTTTTTATTGTTAAGTTACGCAGTTGTAATCTTTATGTTTCAGTTTTCTCAATATATATGTTTTCTTTTCAGCGAATTTTATCAAACATTTGATGGTCTCCAATATCTCGTCCCTTACAATTGCTTCATTACGATTTCTTGTTTTTATATACGACAATTCTCGCCAAGACTGCATTATCAGAGGCCGAGCAAGACGATTTCTCTGTTCCCGTGGGTTTACATAAAAGTTCAGGACAAATATTCAAGGTCACTTTTTGTGGCGCACAAAGTAAGGGCAAGAACGAAGTGCCTCAGTACGCAACGGGCACATCTACAGCAGGGTTTGTTGTTTCTGTATTGAAAGATGGGTGGAAAAGTAGGCTACCGAATAACCGATAATAGTACCATGGTGAGTAATACACGTACGTTTAGTGGGGAAATATTATTGTACAAAGAGCAAATGAGAACAAAGAAGCGCAATGCCAATCGAAAAAGAACAGTAAAGCTAAGAGAGAATAAGCATTAACACGATCCTACCAATGCGCACTGCGTAAATGGTTCGAGTATTTCACGCATGCACAAACCTACAGGCTGAAATATTGTGTAATAGCGACGAGAAGTAAATGTAAGACACCACAAAACATTAGACACGACAAGTGGTTGCAGAACAACACCAATCATGGCACGCGAACCGAATTATATGAAAGAATGAACGCGAACGCATCCCAGATGTCATAATCACCCCAGCGCCGCCATAATCAAAATGCCCACGAACCGTGAAGTTGTTGACGAAACAGTAAATGCAAATCGCAGAATGTAGAAAAACAGATACTGTTTATTGTTTCTTTGGCGCACTATCAAGTGGGAATATTCAGTGAATTTCTATCACATTTACGTACTCATGAAGTGAGAAGGCAGACAGAAAAGCCGCTGCTGCTCATAATCTTTGCACATTAAACATTTAGTAAAGGCGTTCCCTACCGTTGCCCTCGCTACAGCACACAGAGGCGGTCGCCATGCGGCTGTACGGGCACGTCTCTACGACCAGCCGCTTTCGGAGCACCAAACGGAGTAAGTCCCTTCCGGTTTACTCCTCTCGCAATCCTGTCGCTCTCCTATCTCCTTTCTCTCTCTTGAACCAACTGAATTCACCGTATCACATACTAAACATCTTCCGTCCAGTTTGCCAAAATGACTGCGCTTGGCCATATATGGCTTGATCAGCATAGGGAAACACAACTGATATACAAAGGTTTTATATTTATTTTATTGCTGTTGCTGAGTTTGAAGAGATTCAAAAGTCGAACTGCGCTATGGGCTTCATTCGACTTTTTCACGCGCCTACCTGAACAGGTGGACATTACTTGACCGACAAATCTGAATATCCTCTAGCTAATAATTAGTATTGGCTAATTTTAGTTACTTTCTTTAGGACACATGCTGGAATAGCGGAACTGAAACATATGTCCCAAAATTCTGCTTAGAGATGTATTAGCGTCAGATGTATTGGCGTTCCAGTTAAGATCGTCCTTAACTATTAGTGAAACACTTTAGGGAAAATGTTAAGTGCAACGCCAGTGTACTTCGTAGAACAGTTTCAGGACACACATTTCGAATATGCTGCTAGTTTTACGATTCTAGTTTAGCAGAGATGACTTCGCAATTGCTCGCCTTCAATTTCACAATTGATATCTCTGCACTAAAGTAAAGAATTAAAATGGTATTAAGTGAAGCTCCTTAATTATCTACCGGGATTTTTCTTTTTCCCTTGCAGACGAATGCATCTTCCAAAAATCCACCTGAAAGGCGGAACAGCACCGTCTCAGGCGACTATTCAAAATATGTACGAACTAAAAAAGAAAAATAATGCGCAAAAAAGCAGGCGGAAAGTGTAGTTCACCGGTTTCTGCGCCTCGCATTTAGAACAAGAAAGATTGACCGCACGGCCGACACATTTCATTGCATAATCCTAGATGCGGCCTACGCAACTGATGTTTTTAAGCGTATGAAGAAAACTGCATCCTGCGCGTGCAGTGGCTGCGATCACCAGTGTGCTGCTGTGGAACACGTGATCATTTATTTTTCTCAATATGACCGGCACTGGGAGTCGCCGCGTGCGGGTTAAGCATGCCATGTCGGCGCTCTTTCATTAAGAGTAGCAACTTGTACCTTGACCGTACCTTTATAAAAGAGAGACATTTTTCACTGCCTTTAAAGACTTTCTTATAGATGAACTTATTTATTCGCTTAGCACTTTTCGTAACTAAAGTATTTCAGCTCCACGTGGCAATAAGTTATTAGATGCTTATTAAGACTGGCTAATATCGCCACTGCCTCTAGTGTTCTGATACAGCCGGGAGTGTGAAGCCGATATTATTTTGTTTCGCAAATACTGCACAAGAAATGCCGAGCGCTTTGACGCAGTAACAGGAAGCTCCCTGTGGAGAAGAAAAAGCGCATGCACATTTTGAGTCAAAAATTGCTTACAATGTGACGATGCCTTCACCCATCCATGGCTTCAGCATATCGTAAAAGAAGGCCCTGGTCGTGTTCTTTATGTCGCCCAAGATGGCCTGCGTATATGACGAAAAGCACAGTTCTTTTAAGCGAAGCTTTCTTTGCCTTTTCTCCGCGCTTTGATTGTGCTGGCTGCTTTCTGTTGACTGCTGGTTGCTGATTTCTTGCCGATCTTACAACCTGGGGCACCGGGTATGTGCAACTGGGTATGTGAACATTGTTGTTATTGTTGTTGCCTCAACACATTTTTGGTCAATCTCCCAGAATGCGTATGTGCCAATGAGTAGGTGCCTGAATAGACAATCAGAAAAAAGTGAAGAAGTCGGCAACAGAAGCAGCAGTCTGAAGAAAAAAGTTACGTGAACATAATACGACTTTTAGAAAGAGAAGCTGTACGCTTATGCCTCGGGCTACCTAGATTCGCTGTCAACACTGTTTTATATCAGGAAGGTCATATACCCACCCTATATATTGCAGATTGCGCATGCTTTCGGTTCAGCCATTTTTAAAAATTTATTATTTTTCAAGGAAACGTAGGCAATATGTATTTAGCACTGAACCTTCTGAGTTTTTTTACATATCGTGGTCGAGATTACACAGCCGTCAGACAAAATTTGTGCAAGCACACTTACAGCAATTGAATGTGTCCATACGTCAAGTTTGCCATTCGATTGATGCCTTACCAGACCTCAAAATTATGCTCCAGTACAAAATACCGTATCACGCTAAACTATTGGCTAGCAGGCTAGTAATACATTACAAGACCATCTGCAACAGCTAACGACTGACAACATAATAACTACTGACGCTTCTATATGCAACGAGAAAGCAGGAGTGGGGTTCTTCTCGGAATCTTTTCAATAGTGTTACTCTGTACACCTTCCTGATTTCACACCCATATTTCTGGTATAATTATTAGCGATTGTATTAGCATTACAAAAGCTTCCCCAAAATTACCCATTAGCTATTATTCTGGCCGACTCGCTTTCTGTATGCACCACACTTACTGCACCTTCATATTCAAGAATTGTGCGAACATTTCGTTCGATGGTGCCTCCGTACATACGGCAACTATATTTGCGTTTAGTACCGGGACATCGTGGGTTGCAGTTGAATGAAGTGGCTGATTCAGTCACACGAAGATCCCTCAATGGCCCTGTCATATCTGTTTTGCCGACATCAGCCTATGTCACCGCGGCTAGGTACAGAAGTTTCTCTATATCGCAAAATTCCGCAAAATCAGTTCTAACATCATCTTTAGAATTCCACGATCTTTCTTTCCCATGCAATAATGATTGTTGTCCTTCAAAGCAATTTGATGTCATATACCGCCTCTAAATTTTTACTCCGCTCGCAATGTCTCCTCTCTATCTTCCGTTTGCAATGCACCTGAATCTATTGAGCATTTTTTTTCTCCCGTGCCAGCCATTTTAAGACAAAAAAAGAACTTTTAGCAATTTTAGTTGGAAACTTTGGCTATCGCTAACCTCGCCAACAATTCTTTCTTTTGGGGCGATTTCACTGGGATCTAACCACAGGGAGGCTTTTCTCGCAGTTTATAGTTTCATTAGAATTTCTAAAAGTACCAGTTATTTCTATTATTGCACTTCTTTATGTTAAATTATCTTATCTACGATATATATATATATATATATATATATATAATTATCAGTCATAGCACTCGTAGTACAGCCCTCTGGGCCGTTCACTTTTCGAAAGTAGTCTTATTAGGGTTATTGTAATTACATAAAGGTATTTCGCTCTCGTGAGCAGCAGTCCTTGAGATAGTTACTCCGGCTGGCTTCCCAAGCTAAGCGTGCCGCGTTCGCACCTGCTTAACCTTTTCCTAGAGTCTAGAGCCGCTCGAGTTCCCTCTCATCGACGGGCGGCCATTTTTTCCAAGAAAGTATGCCTTCCAACCACTCGGACTCGACCATCGACCATCGCAGACATCATCAGTCTCTTTCCACGTAAGTATGAGGCTCTGGACAGGAGCTATGGCGCTTCAATGTAACCTCGGGCCTGACAGACCAACCGACGGAGCTATCTCTCCGGGCAACCTCCAAGGGTCACGAGTTCAAATCCCCTGTTCTCATCCTTTTTTTTTGTTTTTCTTCTTTTTTTTCTTCCCCCCTTTTTAATATTTCTTTTCCTTTAGTTTATCACTATACGGGGACCCTCTTCAAAAAAAAAAACTCCTTTATTATGTATGCCCACACATGTGCAGGTCATAAATACCAGGTTTCTCCCGTTGAGTGCCATCTGTGCGGTTTAACCGAGCTCAGATTATATATAGATCGACCTTGACTGGTCCACCTTGACTGATCAAAGAACGCACCAAGGCACCATTGTAGGTTAAATAAGGCGTACAACTCCTGCGGTGGCGGTAGCGTATCCGCCTCGCATGCAAGAGGAGCGTGGTTCGAATCCCGGTGCCGCGCAATTTTCCACCGAAAAAAAAAAAAACGTGTGTTGAGAAACTTGCATAAACAGGCCTGGAGTGCGGCCTGATTCCGGTGACCAGAACCGGTGACACACTCTCTCACCAGAGCAGGATTGGCCACTCTGGTGCAGTACTTGGCCACAACCTCCTATATGAATACAACAATCAAACCCCGGTCCTCAGTCCCCAGCAGCCGCGAAGCAACTGACCACGGCGGCGGTCAGATCTGTGACGCAGCATAGGGTGCTAAGAATCCATGGCTCCGGACAGGCCGCCATTGGAATCTGAACCTGGCAACGTTTAACGTTAGAACGTTATCTATTGAGGCGAATCTAGCAGTGTTATTGGAGGAATTAGAGGGTAGTAAATCGGATATAATAGGGCTCAGTGAGGTTAGGAGGACAAAAGAAGCATATGCAGTGCTAAAAGCGGGCACGTACTGTGCTACCGAGGCTTAGAGGAGAGACGAGAACTAGGAGTCGGATTCCTGATTAATAAGGATATAGCTAGTAACATACAGGAATTCTATAGCATTAACGAGAGGGTGGCAGGTCTTGTGGTGAAACTTAATAAGAGGTACAAATTGAAGGTTGTACATGTCTACGCCCCTACATCCAGTCATGATGACCAGGAAGTCGAAAGCTTCTATGAAGACGTGGAATCGGCGATGGGTAGAGTGAAAACAAAATACACTATACTGATGGGCGACTTCAATGCCAAGGTAGGCAAGAAGCAGGCTGGAGACAAATCAGTGGGGGAATATGGCATAGGTTCTAGGAATAGCAGGGGAGAGTTATTAGTAGACTTTGCAGAACAGAATAATATGCGGATAATGAATACTTTCTTCCGCAAGCGGGATAGCCGAAAGTGGACGTGGAGGAGCCCAAATGGCGAGACTAGAAATGAAATCGACTTCATACTCTGCGCTAACCTTGGCATCATACAAGATGTGGACGTGCTCGGCCAGGTGCGCTGCAGTGACCATAGGGTGGTAAGAACTCGAATTAGCCTAGACCTGAGGAGGGAACGGAAGCAACTGGTACATAAGAAGTCGATCAATGAGTTAGCGGTAAGAGAGAAAATAGAGGAATTCCAGATCAAGCTGCAGAACAGGTATTCGGCTTTAACTCAGGAAGAGGACCTTAGTGTTGAACATATGAACGACAATCTTATGGGCATCATTAAGGAGTGTGCAATATAAGTCGGTGGTAACTCCGTTAGACAGGATACCAGTAAGCTATCGCAAGAGACGAAAGATATGATCAAGAAACGCGAATGTATGAAAGCCTCTAACCCTACAGCTAGAATAGAACTGGCAGAACTTCCCAACTTAATCAATAAGCGTAAGACAGCTGACATAAGGAAGTATAATATGGATAGAATTGAAAATGCTCTCAGGAACGGAATAAGCCTAAAAGCAGTAAAGAAGAAACTAGGAATAGGCAAGAATCAGATGTACGCGTTAAGAGACAAAGCCGGCAATATCGTTACTAATATGGATGAGGTAGTTCAAGTTGCTGAGGAGTTCTATAGAGATTTATACAGTACCAGTAGCACCCACGACGATAATGTGAGAGAGAATAGTCTAGAGGAATTTGAAATCCCACAAGTAATGCTTGAAGAAGTAAAGAACGCCTTGGGAGATATGCAAAGGGGGAAGGCCGCTGGGGAGGATCAGGTAACAGCACATTTGTTGAAGCAAGGTGGGAACATTGTTCTAGAAAGGCATGGTCATCCTATATACACAATGCCTTATGACCTCGAGCATACCGGAACCTTGGAAGAACGCTAACATAATCCTATTCCATAAGAAAGGGGACGCCAAAGACTTGAAAAATTATAGACCAATCAGCTTATTGTCCGTTGCCTACAAAGTATTTACTAAGGTAATCGCAAATAGAATCAGGAACACCTTAGACTTCTCTCAACCAAAGGACCAGGCAGGATTCCGTAAAGGCTACTCAACAATAGACCATATTCACACTATCAATCAGGGGATAGAGAAATCTGCGGAATATAACCAACCCTTATATATAGCTTTCATTGATTACGAAAACGCTTTTGATTCAGTCGAAACCTCAGCAGTCATAGAGATATTACGGAATCAGGGTGTAGATGAGCCATATGCAAAAATACTGAAAGATATCTATGGCGGCTCCACAACCACCGTAGTCCTCCATAAAGAAAGCAACAAAATCTCAATAAAGAAAGGCGTCATACAGGGAGATACGATCTCTCCAATGCTATTCACAGCGTGTTTACAGGAGGTATTCAGAGACCTGGAGTGGGAAGAATTGGGGATAAAAGTTGATGGAGAATACCTTAGCAACTTGCGATTCGCTGATGATATTGCCTTGCTTAGTAACTCAGGAGACAAATTGCAATGCATGCTCACTGACCTAGAGAGGCAAAGCAGAAGGGTGGGTCTGAAAATTAATCTGCAGAAAACTAAAGTAATGTTTAACAGTCTCGCAAGAGAACAGCAGTTTACGATAGGTAGCGAGGCACTGGAAGTGGTAAGGGAATACATCTACTTAGGGCAGGTAGTGACCACGGATCCGGATCATGAGACTGAAATAACCAGAAGGATAAGAATGGGCTGGGGTGCGTTTGGCAGGCATTCTCAGATCATGAACAGCAGGTTGCCACTATCTCTCAAGAGAAAAGTGTATAACAGCTGTGTCTTACCAGTACTCACGTATGGGGCAGAAAGCTGGAGGATTACGAAAAGGGTTCTGCTTAAATTAAGGACGACGCAACGAGCTATGGAAAGAAGAATGATGGGTGTAACGTTAAGGGATAAGAAAAAAGCAGATTGGGTGAGGGAACAAACGCGGGTTAATGACATCTTAGTTGAAATCAAGAAAAAGAAATGATCATGGGCAGGATATGTAATGAGGAGGGAAGATAACCGATGGTCATTAAGGGTTACGTACTGGATTCCAAGGGAAGGGAAGCGTAGCAGGGGACGGTAGAAAGTTAGGTGGGCGGATGACATTAAGAAGTTTGCAGGGACAACATGGCCACAATTAGTACATGACCGGGGTAGTTGGAGAAGTATGGGAGAGGCTTTTGGCCTGCAGTGGGCGTAACCAGGCTGATGATGATGATTTTATCTAAAATTCTTTACATTTTTCTCATTTCTAAATTACATTTCATTAACTAACGTTCTGATAAACACATTTAGTTTTGTTTGTATTCTAAACATGCCCGAAACCACCTGCTTCTCGGCCAATCCAGCGTAGTGGGTATGCGGCATTGTTTGGGAACACGGCATGGAATGGGACCACAGCGTGCATTGAGCGAAAAGAGTTGCGCTACATATAGGATTGATTGATTCTTTATTAGTTTATCATATATATATATATATATATATATATATATATATATATATATTTATATATATATATGATGGGAGGCGAAGGGAAAAGCCATTCAAGGATGGTTTCAAAGAATCCTTCGCCCCCATACTGGCAAAGACAGCAGCAGAGGCATACAGATTTTGTTCGCATGGTCGTACACTTTCAGAAAACCATCATATTAAACAAAACACTAAACACAAGAAGCAAAAGTGAATTCAAGACATTTCTCTAAACATGAAAGAAAGCTTCGCTTACCACCGATTACCACATAGACGTGGGATCCTCCAATTTTTTTTAAATATATAATGCATTCCCTTCAATGACTTGCTACAGCAGGCTGCCATATTTTTCGCATTGGCATTATCACTGTGGAAGCCTACAATATTCGCCTCTTGCAGGGACGATGCTTTTTCCGTGCCAATGTACAGTTTGGAGAACAACGTAAGTCTGCATTTTTATCATGGTAAGAACATGCAGCTTGTTAGCAAAATAGTATTTCATTCAAGTAACAACATAAATATTTAGTGTTATTTTGATTACAGGAAGAATACTCTTGCCAGAATAGAAGCAAAGTGGGCTTAAAAATTACATTCGAAGTATAGAAAGAGGAGATGAGTGTAGCATTAAATGCGAGAGAGAAAGCGAGGGAATGGCGGCGAGGGTAACAAGGTTGCACCTACTTTGCTAACCCACGCTGTGAGAAGTGGAAACGGCAATTTCGCATGCACCAATTAAAGCATCGCCTAAATCAATTTCCACAGTATGTGGGAACGGCATATTTTCTTTTTATTAGGAAGGAGTAACATAAATTTTATTGTGTCTATCTTTTTTATCTTGTTTCCCTTGTTGGAGCATTGTCTGCTTTGAGTATTTGCAGTGTTTATCACATATACACGTGTGCTTAATTTTTTCCCAGCGACATTTTGCGCTCTGAGTAATCGTTGAACGTATAGCAGTTTATGTTGTGTTGCGATATCTTTCTTTTTAGCTGAGACAATGAGGAACCATAACCACTTTTCTAGGGGCAGTACATATTTGATTAATCGGGTGTTTAATAAAAAGAACTTGTATTTATGCGTATACGTAAAATATTCTGCAAGCAATAATTAATCCCTGCGCTAAGTCTGCTATAAAACTTTACAAACACGCTCAGGCGGACAGCGCGTGACACGCAGATCAACACCTGTTATTGCTAATGCGCAAGGATGTGTAGAGATTCAAGTCACTGCGACGCCAGTCACCACCGCATGGTCTTTTAGTAAAAAAGGCGTATAAAGCGCTGTTTCTCGGAGGCCGATTCTGAAACGAAGTTGCATTCCTGCACAACACTCATTAGGCCAGCATTAGAATACACTTCGGTAATACGGCATTCGAATCGCGTTGACCTTTCAAGCCGGCTTGAATCTGTGGAGACCAAACTAGCCAGGCTCAATTTATCTAAATATTCATCGTGTACAAGCGTATCGGTGTTGAAGCGAAGACGTAATCTAGGGCCGTATAACGTAATTTTATTCAAATATGTTTTTATTCCAATCTCCTGACGTGAAATTTGCATAACTGCCGACGCAAGCATCGGGCGGTCACCTGCAGGGTTCTCTGAACAAACCAATCAAATGCTCCTCTCGTTCATAGGAGCTCACTTTTGTTTGCTTGAAAAAGGAATAACATTGCCTGCACTGAGCGGCTTGTCTTATCTAGTTGGCTCACAAGAGGCGAGGAGCACGCTCAAGTGGAGAGGGATTCGATGGGGCCGAGCCACTGCACTGTATATCGATAACCGTATGAAGAAGGTGGTGCCGGCGTCTGCGATTGGTCCGCTTTCTCTTACTTAGCTTACAGTGGCTCGTCGACAATCGCGGCGGCATGCAACAGAAGCTTAAGAATGACGCTAAAACGGATCCTCAGCAAAGAAGAGTTGGCAGAATGAGGTCGTAAACGTGCCGAAAGTGCTCGAAAACTCTACACGGCCACGCAAGAAGTTTTATTAAACGCAAAGAAACTCATGTTGTCCAGCAGGTGCGAGTACCCAGCGCCTGAGCGATCGGCGGCAGCCATCTTTTATTCCTTTCGGAACGGGGCAGCCTGCGGATATTCAGAAGAAAATTCAGTATTGTTCGGCATATTGATGCATCTTTAACGCGTACGCGTCACTTTGACGCGGTAAATTTTTGCGGTTTTGTGAGGTCGCGTGAGAGGCAGGTGAAGTGGGTGCAGCCCGAAAGCTTTTGACCAATAGCCGAGGGCTAATGGCAAGAAGGTGTCAAAATCAGAAATAACTATTTTTGTTTTGATCGGTCAAATTATGCATAATCCGTGTGTACACGTCATATCAGATGGGGAGCTATCGCGGTTTTCGTGACGTTGCGTGACAGACAGGTGAAGTGGGGTGGTGCAAAAAAGTTTTTGACCAATCGCGGTGGGCTGATTGTAGAATTGGAATAGAAAAGTTGGGAACAGTTTTACGTTATAGCGCCCCTGCTCTAATCTTTGCGCTCGACGCAGGATATCTCTTTTGCGATTCTTTCAGTCGCTGCATTAGAGCAATACAGTTATTGCAACTAGGAATGTTCTTCCGGCGCATCACACCTCGTCACGCAGCGACCATAGTCTGAAAGCAGACCCAATTTTTGCAACGACATTGAAATATCAGAGCTTACCATTTGGTGTTGTAACAAAAAGTATGGAATCATTTGCCGGAACAAATAGTTACCCTTACTGATGTATCATCTTTTAAGACAGAATTAGTGATGTCTATCGATCGAGTGGACATTCAGTAACTTTGATCTTGCTTGTGTGCATCAAATCGATATTTTATTAGCACAGCTCTCTCTGTTGATTCTGAGAGGATATTTAGTAGTACTCTCCTGCTTTGATTTGTAAACGCTCGATTTCTATTTTAATTACGATATTTTATTAATTTCCTTGTTACTTGTAACCATGTAGTATACCTTGCATACACGAACACTGCCGCACTACGTGAAGTCAACAGAATGCAGTCATACTGAGCCTCGTCTATAAAGCATGCGATTAATCCAAAGTCGAAATATTTATCTTCCGCTCCCTTTCAATAATTTTTTTTTCCCATGCCTATATATGGTGGCGAAATGTACAGCGTCCAATTAACCTCCCAGCCTTTCCTCTTTTCGCAAACAGAAAGAAGTGAAAAGAACGGGATCAGAATGAGTATTGAAGGAGAAGATGTAAAACAGAAGAACGTATAACATGACGCAACATTCTTAAAATCGTATAGATGGAGCCCGAATTCTTAAATTATACGAAATGTTTGCGAGAGTTGGTAGGTATAGCTGCGACCTACAGATGACAACCGTCACTAGGTATCGTCTCGAAACTTCCATTCCTCGAAGTGTAGCCAAATATACGTGGAACTTGTACGTGTTGCTGATACTCTACGTTAGCTCATAAGAGCTTAGGTGGCGGGCAGGATTGTTTAAGGAATCCGACAGGACCGTAGCGCAAAGGGACACTGAAAGCCAATATTAAGTGATATGTTATTCCTCTAAAATCTTTAAGGCGTCAATATTATCGCGAACAGAGCCTTAATAACCAAGAAATTGAGGTAAATGCAGGACATGATTAGAGAATCCCCCGGTACATTCAAGCACTTGCCCGTTGACGAAAGCACTCCTCAGTTAAATACTGTCATCCTTGTATTGTAAGACGAAATAAACGCTGTCTGTTCAGTTCTATTTCACTTTTATGAAAAAAGAACTAATTGAAATAACCCTGACTACGACGCGGACGGTCGAAAGGGTTCGTTTTCACTCGACTACGCGCCGCCCACGCTTTCTCGTTTCAATAGTTATCGCGTCGTGCTGCGCTGGTTTTGCTGGCTCGTCAAACTAGCACAAATTGCAAGTAGCAGAGAATTCAACTTCCATGCGATGTCGCGGGATGCCCGAACGGTCTACGCCACTTCACCGAAAAGCAACTGCAGCGGCGAATCCGCCGCTCTGTCTTGGCTCGGTACCGCCGTCTGTCGGGCACAGTTTTATTCACCGATAGCAGCAAAGGGTGGTGATGGTGTATGCAACGTCACCACTCCTTCGGTTGGGTGGCGGGAGATTTGAATTGCGATAAAGGTATTCGGAGCCTTCAGATGCAATTTCCTCGTAAACTAAGTATTTTCTTGGCACAAAACAAGCGTTGCGTGGTTTCTGGAATTGTATTTAAAGTCCACGTCGACTTAGTATTTGCATTTAGTGTCCCTTTAAAGATGCTCTCTTTAAGAATCAGGTAGGAATAACATATTGTGACGTTTTGAGCGCTAAAGCTGCGCCTTTCCTAGATATGAGACGAACAAGGCAGGGGAGGGGGAGGGGGTGATTTGCTTCTTACAGCCTTGATTGAACTACAAGCACCTAAAATGTGACCTAAACAAGATCGGTCAGAAAGGCTTTGGCGCTTGATGCTTTTGATACTTTGGCGAGAGCTCATAGTATTCTCGATAGGCCCACCCAGCCGAGCGCAAGCCCTCGCACGAACGCTTTTTAAGTAGTTCAGGAGAGCGTCATTAGATTTTTTGCAAACAAACCAGCACGAGGATGCCATTTCAGCAGATGTAAAGCACAGCTCTTCTTTCTTTTTTTTTTTCGCAATGAACTGACATTCAGCTGTGGTCGCGCTCCCCTCAATTCGGTGAGCACGAGTTCCTTGTGGACACAAATATTGACATTCTCCACTTGGTGACGAAACACATCATGCCTTTTGTGTCAGTCTCGTCGCACTTGATTAGTAGAGGTTACACATGACCAGTACGAAGAACTGATTAAAGCAAGCAATTACCTCTGCCACTTGTGGCGTCGCTCCAAGAAGAACTGGGAACGGCCCGAAGAAAGCAACTGTAACGTCTTGATCTTCTACGGACTTGAAGAAATGTTTTAGGTACCTGAATGCCTCTGTTTTGAAACACAAACAAACATTTCCGGGTTGAGAATGCACTTTTGTAAGAAAATACAAAAGAAACGCATTTTAGATCCCCTTCCTAAAAAGAAAATACCAGACTTGTACGACCTTGGGACAAAGGCAGCTCAATATTTCAGCGAATCCGCTTTTTTTTTTTCTTGTAGTATAGTGTTGCAGCACTTGTATTAATACTTTTCGAATGCCCGTCATTGAACCACATATTTTCAAACTTTTCCCACATAGTACCAATAACAGGGAACTCATTTCCTGCAAACTTAAACTCTGTGTCGCATTTAGTTCTGCCAGCACACTATGAAACATGCGTATATATAACGATCCTATAACGCTTTCGGTACGTGGACCTCGTATGGGTAAAGCATTTTGTCTTGTGCCACACGCATTCCTTTTGCGAACAGGAGACGTAGCAGTAACGCCTTGTGAGGCGCGGAATTGGAGACTTTTTCAATTTGCTAAGTTCACGTAACTGCAGCGACACTTGCAGCGCGTGCCTTGCTATGCAAGAGTTCCAGCGCTGCATGGTGAGCCCATTGAACTCCGCAAGCTAGATGCGCTTGTTTAAAAGGCGTTCCCCACCACAGCACACGGAGATGAAGCGCTGGCTTGTGGGACACGTGTTGTAAGCACGTACTCAGCCGTGTATTTAACTGCCGGAGCAACGTAGCCTTTGGCGTGGACCGGCGCCATTCTCAACGATGGCCGCACTCGAGCTCAAGCGGCGGGACAAGGGGAACAAACTGATCGACTGGCGACTGGTAGTCATCGATTGGTCTACAACGCGAGAAAATGCTCACATTGCCCTTACAACCATTACAATTATTAGGACAACTAGCTGAAAGGGCCGAAAGCAAGAACATAATATTCATTCTCGTCGACGCCGCCGTTAGCAGCCTGGAGGGCTCATTTTCGCCTTACACTGATACCCGGCCGGGCCACACAAGTTGCGGACACTAGTGCAGCAAAATCAAACCGGTCTTGCGGAAAAACCGGTTATCCAGTTATTCGATCCCCGGTTATTCGAATTTGAAAACCAAATAACCTGAGTGATCGGTTATTCGTTTGGTTATTCGGGTATTTTAGTAACCGTATATTCGGATACCCTGGTATTTGTTCATCTCTACTCGTGCCCAAATTGCCACTCCTTTTCTCTTATATTAGATTTGTAGTTATTTTTGCAACCGCTCGTGAGAGCCAGATATCCTGTCTCGTTAACCTCCTTACCTTTAGTTCTTTAAATTTATCAATCCGAATTGCTGTGCTCTCTAAAATAGTACTACAGGTTTTCCCCCTGAAATGATTCCAAGCGTCAGCTATTTTAGTCGAAGCGCCAGTCAATTTATTCCCAGCACCAAATAATTTATTCTACGCGCTGCATATTTTGTTCCTTACGCCAGTGAATTTAATCCAAATTAAAGATGCATTTGCGAGGTGTTATAGTAGTTCAAAACAATGACGAAATGTTATAATTCTGCGCCGACCAAACATAACTGAAGAGGTTTCTTGAAGAGCATTGTCATGGGACTAATGCGTTTCCCCCGCGATATATCATCGAAATATTGCAGTGCTACTGACATTATATTACTGCCGTGAACAGGTCATGCAAAATGTAGCTATTTGATGGCTTTGCTGACATGCATTGAAAGAAAGGGGCATCCAGCAACAAACCGGTTGATTCGTAAACTGATAAAACCAGGCTGAAAAGAGCGCCACGTGACCTCTCATCATTTATTTTTCTACAAGGCCCGTTGACATGGATATCAAATGAATGAGCTTCGAACACTCTCTGTGATTATAACCCCGTAACGTATATGAGATTATGTTGAAGACGGTGTTACGGGATCTCACCTAACATTCGCCAGCATATTCCTCATTCTCATCCATATTGGCATGGATATCAAACGATTCGGCTACGAAGGAGCTCTGTGATAGTACCCGCGAAGGGAGCGCTAGACCACGTGGTGAAGGATGTCAGGTGATATTGCGTAACTTTCGGAAGCCCACGCGTGATTCACGAATGCAGTGAAATCGGTGTCAAAGGAACGGGAATCGCAAGAGCTATGCGATGGTAGACAGGTAGCGAACGTCAAATCACGTGGGAGACCCTGTCCCGTGACCTCACGTATATTTCGCTGGCCCATGCGTGATTCCAAATCATACTGACGTGGATATAAAACGATCGGGCTTCGAACAAGGTCTGCGATGGCACGCACTTCGCGTACGTAATACCGCGTGAAAAAAAATCACGTGACATCACTTAACTTTAGCCAGACATTGGGTAATTGCCACCCATGCCGACATGGATATCAAACGAGCGGGGAAATCAAAGCTATACGATGGTGTACACGTAGTTAACGTCAAATAACGTCTGAAAGTGTGTCACATGACCACACGTTCCTTTCGCTAGCCCATGCATGATCCCCAACCATACTGGCATGGGTATCAAACGATCGGGCTTCGAACAAGGTCTGTGATGGTACGCACTTCGCGTACTTCAGACCAGGTGGAAAAGAGTCACGTGACATCACGTAACTTTACCCAGACATTGGGTAATTACCAACCATGCCGACATGGATATCAAAAGAACGGGAAAATCAAAAGCTATGCGATGGTGTACACGTAGTTAACGTCAATCACGTGGGAAACGGTGTCACCTGATCTCACGTATCTTTCGCTAGCTCATGCACGATTCCCAACCATATTGGCATGGATATCAAACGATCGCGCTTCGAAAAAAGGTCTGCGATCGTACGCACTTCGCATACTTCAGTCCACGTGGAGAATAGTCACGTGACATCACGTAACTTTAGCCAGACATTGGGTAATTACCAACCATGCCGACATCGACATCAAACGAGCGGGAAAATCAAAAGCTATGCGATCGTGTACACGCAGTGAACGTCAAACCACGCGGGAAAGGGTGTCACGTCACTTCACGTATCTTTCGCTAGCCCGTGCATGACTCCCACCATACTGACATGGATATCAGAAGATCGGGCTTCGAACAAGGTCGGTGATGGTACGCACTTCGCGTACTTCAGACCACGTGGGAAAGAGTCACGTTACATCACGCAAATTTAGCCAGACCGTCGGTAATTACCAACCGTGCCCACGTGGATATCAAAAGAACAGGAAAATCAAAACCTACGCGATGGTACACACGCAGTGAACGTCAAACAACGTGGGAAAGGGTGTCACGTGACCTTACGTATCTATCGCCAGGCTCATGGGTCATTTCCAACTATACTGACATGCATATCAAACCAACGGGCTTCGAAGAAGCTGCGCGACGGTACGCACGTCGCGTATTTCAGACCACGTGAAAACTAGTCACGTAGCATCACGTAACTTTCGCAAGCCCATGGTTAATTTACAACCATGCCGACATGGATATCAAACGAACGGGAAAATCAAAAGCTATGCTGGTGGTACCCACGTAGCGAACCTCAGACCAGCTGGCGAAGGGTATCACGTGACCGAACATAACTTTCGCGTGCCCATGGGTGCTTCCCAATCATATTTTTCATTTATTTTAACCTCCTTGGAGATGGATGGAAAGAAGGGCGTCAGGCAGAGAGATACGATCTTTCCAATGCTATATACAGCCTGTTTGCATGAGGTATTCAGATATCTGTATTGGGAAGAATTGGCGATAAGAGTTAATGGAGAATACCTTAGTAACTTGCGATTCGCTGATGATATTGCCTTGCTTAGTAACTCAGGGGACGAATTGCAATGCATGCTCACTGACCTGGACAGGCAAAGCAGAAAGGTGGGTCTCAAAATTGATCTGCAGAAAACTAAAGTAATGTTTAACAGTCTCAGAAGAGAACAGCAGTTTACGATAGGTAGCGAGGCAGTGGAAGTGGTAAGGGAATACATCTACTTAGGGCAGATAGTGACTGCGGATCGTGAGACTGAAACAATCAGAAGAATAAGAATGGGCTGGGGTGCGTTTGGTAGGTATTCTCAGACCATGAACAGCAGGTTGCCATTATCCCTCAAGAAAAAAGTGTATAACACCTGCGTCTTACCAGTACTCACCTACGGGGCAGAAACCTGTAGGCTTACGAAAAGGGTTCTACTTAAATTGAGGACGACACAACGAGCTATGGAAAGAAGAATGATGGATTTAACGTTAAGAGATAAGAAAAGAGCAGATTGGGTGAGGGAACAAAGGCGAGTTAATGACATCTTAGTTGAAATCAAGAAAAAAAAATGGGCATGGGCACGGCATGTAATGAGGAGGGAAGATAGCCGATGGTCATTAAGGGTTACGGACTGTATTCCAAGAGAAGGGAAGCGCGGCAGGGGGTGGCAGAAAGTTAGGTGGGCGGATGAGATTGAGAAGTTTGCAGGGACAAAATGGCCACAATTAGCACATGATCGGGGTAGTTGGAGAAGTATTGTAGAGGCTTTTGCCCTGCAGTGGACGTAGCCCGGCTGATGATGATGATGATGGACATGGATACTATACGAACTGGCTTCAAAGCGCTCTGCAATGATACCCACGAAGAGCACGTCAGACCAGGTGTTAAAGAGTATCACGTGCCCTCACGGGACCACAGACATAAAGACGTCACGAAGACAGTGTTTCGGCGACCTTAAACAGCGTCTGCTTGGAGTTCGAACCAGATTGAGCTTCGGAGAGGGTCCGGCCCGAAAGACGATATGATGTAAAAGCAACGTGAAAGCAAATATCGGAAGTTTAATCCATCATTACGGGTGAGCGAACGTTCAGCGTGCGTGCTCCTGCACGCATGGACAGAGAGTATCTGTACGTAGCGTCTCGCTTACCTTCTTATACATTACCCCATCCCGGCAACTTCACTCTGTCTTGCTCCCTGGGAGAGGACCTTGACAGCACACTGGTCAGCCCGTGCATTATTAATATTAGAATTATTAGGTATGGGAACATACAAACACACAAAAGATACAGGGAGGGAGCAAGCTGACCACTGCGACCGAGAGGGGCACAACGCCTGCCTACTCTTTCGGGAGGAGGGAATGAAAAGAGAAGAGGAGAAGAAGATAAGAAGCGAAGAAATAGGAAAGAAAATACGGAATAAACAAATGACAGAGACACGGAAAACACAGAGGAATATGGAGAAAAACCACTCGCTGGCGATCCACACAGAGGAACATGGGGAAATACCACTCACTGGTTTAATGGTGGGGAGCGTAAGTGACGTCGCCTCACCACACTGGTCAACCAACTACCGAACACGTACAGAGGAATTCGAAGCGATGCCACTCCCTGGCGTAGAAGGCGAGAACGTAGGACAAAAAAGAGTGTAATTTGCACTGGTGCATAATCCCGTCGCACACCCCCAACGGACAAGTCTTTTCATATTGAGGAGCGTGATGATCAGGCACGTCGTCTCAGGCGCTTGGCATCCGTTCTATTCATAGCCGCACATAGTGAACCGTAACAACATGCGTACTAAACGCTCGGAAATGAAACAGCCAGTGCGTCTTTTGCCACGCAATACCACGGAAACAGAAGTGAAAAGAGCGCGAAGTTCTTGGCCACCTTGTCAGTGCTGCCAGTATACATCCTGATCGTGATAAGATTCACGCAGTCAAGAACTTTCCTGTACCCCGCTCAGCAAAAAATGTGCGCAGCTTCGTGGGCTTATGGTTTTATTTTCGTCGGTTTGAAGTTGAAGATGAAGTTGAAGTTTATTCATATACAAAACATAGGTACATAAATGTAATATACAGACGAGGGCCCCAAGGTAATGATCCTGAAAACGGGACCCTCGGTTAGTAACTACAACAGAATTGTAAAATTGTTGGCAGCATAATAGTGGATAGCATAATAATATATTAGTTGCTAGTAAAGCAAGTGATAACGAAAGAAAACAGAAGAAAAACCCAACAAACTATGCTCTAATCGACGTAGTGTAACAGAAATAACAACGGAAGTGACAAAAATTATACAATTGTTAAAGGCAAAGAGGAAAAAAAAGAACGAACAAAGAGAAAAAAAATGTGGCGCAATGTGAACACTGCAAAAAAAAAAAAAAAAGAACGGGTGATGCTAATTAGTTAGGTGACTATGAAAATACGAATATTTATTAGGAAAAATTATCAGAGGTTAGCAGAAAATCTTTTAGCGAAGCTTAGAAACGCTGAAATGTAGGTAGTGTTTTAAGCGAAGCAGAAAAACGATTCCAAAGTGTAATGGTAGCGAATGTAGATGTTTTTTTGCCATAGTTAGTGCGAACTGATGGTAACAAAAAGTTATAATTAGAAGCGAACCTAGTAGGGTTTGTATTTCTAAGGGAGCTGCTTTGAGTATATTGAAAGGTCAGCTGAGAATCAAGCAATTTATAAAACATTATTGCTAAATTATAGTTGAGTAATCTTTTTATACATAAAATTTTGTACTGCTCAAGCAGACCGATAGCATTAGAGCGCGGTGAACTGTGGGTGATGATACGGATTGCTCGATTTTGTATATGCTGGACTGAAGACAAATAACATAGATACGTATTACCCCAGACGATTAATCCGTAGTTAATGTGTGAATGAATGAACACAAAGTAGAGTGAAAGCAAAGCAGAAGGAGAAAAATAGTGTCATGCCTTGATAAGCGCACGGATACCAAAAGCGCACTTCAGCTTGACATGATTGACGTGCAGGTGAAACTTCAGATGGCTGTCTAGGATAACCTCTAGAAATGAAACGAAGTCACTAATGGGAATATAATGATTGCCTAAGGTTAATGAAGGAGGCATATTTAGTGACTTTTGGTGCGAATGGAATACTAAAAATTTCGTTTTAGATGGATTCATGACTAGATCGTTGTCATTGCACCAATTCATTAGGTGGTCAAGAGTCTTATTTAGTTTGATTACTAAAGAAGAGATACACTTATCAGCTATAGATATAGTTGTATCATCACCATATAGAACGTAATGACTTAAGTCAGTGACATCTGGCATATTATTAATGTAAACAGAAAAAAGCAAAGGTCCCAGTATTGAGCCCTGTGGTACCCCTTAGTTAAGTTTTTTAGAACAGGAAAACGTTTCACACGCATAAACAATCAATTCCCTATCAGACAAATAGCTTTTTAAGAAGGCTAGGGCAGGGCCAGTTATTCCATATGCTTCAAGTTTGCGAAATGAAATCATATGATTAATAGTATCAAATGCCTTAGTAAGGTCTAAGAAAACTGAAGCAACGAATTCATTATTGTCAAGACTATTCTTAATAAAATCAGTTAAGCAAAGTAGAGCTAAGTTGGTGGAGCTTCCAGACCAAAAACTGAACTGGCAGGATTTAATTATATGAAATTTTTCCAAATACTTGCTTAATCTGATCAAAAAATTTTTTCAGTTATTTTACTTAGGGAAGAAAGAATCGAAATTGGACGGTAATTTGAAATTAATTGTTTATTACCTTTTTTTAAAAAACTGCAATAACCTTTGCACGCTTTAGCAATGGCGGAAATTCACCAGATTCAAAGACCAGGTTAATTACTACGCTCAGGGGTTCGCATATGGCATCAACGACTAGCTTTAGGTGGCGCACTGCAATACCATCTAGCCCTGGACTTGTGTTACGAAGATTACGCGTCATAGAAAGCACTTCATGCGGTGTGACAGGATGAAGGAAAAATGAATGGCTCAGGCGTTGTATTTTAGGCAGAAAAGTTGTTTGTTTCTCTCAGGTAATGCGAAATGATAAGAAAAAGCATTTGCTATCTGAGCAGGCTGACAAAAAGTAAGATTGTCGCGTACAATTTTAGAGATGAACTTAGGCGGCTCATTGTTGAAAAAGTCATTCAGCAACTGCCATTGCTTCTTAGGGTTGTTTTTATTCTGCAAGAACGCTGTTTCATAGTAAAGCATTGTGGCTTTCCTGAGAGTCCTGTTAAGAACGTTGCAGTATGTTTTGTACCGATTTCTCAGAGAACAGTTAAATGGTTGTCTTTTAGTCTTCTTATACAAATTATCTTTTTTTCGCAAACTCTTCAGCAGACCATCTGACTTCCAAGGATTATTGGAGCGTTTAAATCGATTTTTACATCGCACAGTTCGAGAGCAAGTATTGACAGCTTTAGTGAATAAATTGCAGAAGAAATTAACAGCTTCTATAGGGTCTTCAATAAAATTGAGATCTGACCAGTCAGTGGAGCTAATGGTAGAAATTAATTTATCTGTGTGCAGTACTGTAGTGAAGTAAGAGGTGACAATGTTGGCCAAACGTGTTTCGAAGATTGCAAAAATCGGAAAGTGATCAGTGAGGTCAGTGTTAAAAACGCCCGCCAAAATGGGTACGTCTAGGTTTGTTAAAACATGATCAATTAGTGAATGAGAACCCTCACCAACGCATCTTGTTTGCGAGATAATGAGCGATTCAAGGCCGTAGCCACTGAAGCAGTCAGTGTAGGCTGTATACAAGCTAGAATTAACATCCAGCAAGTTGATGTTTACATCTCCGACAATCATTACACTCTTATTTTCCGATAACAGTTTGTTAAGTACGTTATCAAGATCATGGATGAAATCCGAAACGTTAGAACCTGGTGACCTATAAACACAACCGAGAACAAACCTTGCCTCGATGGGCTCGTTAAAACATGCCTCGATGGGCTCGTTAATTTCCACCCATACCGTTTCGCAGCAATCGACGTGAAAGTTTAAATCATTTCGGCGAGTGTAACTGATGCGCGGAGAAACAAACATGGCAGCCCCACCATGCCTACTGTTTAAACGGTGACGGTATTCAGGACTGTAAGAATGAAACCCATACATGTTACTATCATCGCTAGAAAGGCACGTTTCGGAAAGACAAATAAAAGAGAAATCATGGTCAAACATTTTGCGGATATCGCCCGGCAAATGACTGACGTTGTCAAGAAGGGCACGGCGTTCTTTTGGGGCTGCGAACAAGCCGATGCCTCGACACCCTCATCCGCTTGTTAACAACGCCTCCAATATTAGGCCGCTTTGATCCATCTGCCCCAACTCAAGTTCGCACAGACGCGAGTGGCCATGGCATGGGTGCTGCCCTCGCCCAACAGCAAATGGAGTCGAGCGCGTCATTTCCTACGTCATTCGCCTCTTGTCCCCTTCAGAGCGCAATTTTTCTATCACTGAGCGCGAGTGCCTCGCTATGATGTGGGCAGTGGTTAAATTTCGTGCTTACTTGTTCGGTCGCCCATTTTCTGTGATCACGGACCACCATGGCCTGTGTTGGCTATCGTCACTAAAAGACCCGAATGGCCGCCTTGTCGCTGGACACTCAGACTCCAGGAGTATGCTTTCTTTGTGATGTACAAATCCGGCCGCTTACATCTGGACGCTGACTGCTTCTCTCGTCAATTTCGTCGATCCTCCTGACAAAGATTAACAGGATGCCAGCACTTCCCTTCTTGGCCATTTCTGACTTTCGCGACATCGTTACTGAGTAGCGAAAAGACGACTCTGTACTGCCGATCATCGAGCGCTTGACATATGACCAATTAGATCGCCGAATCAGAAGGTTCGTGCTCCATGACGACATTCTTTATCCACGCAACATCAGCTCTGGTGGACCAGCAGAGTTAGTGCTAGTTGTACCTCGTAACTTCCTTTTTACTATTCTTGCTGAACTCCCCGAAGCACCCACCGCCGGACGCCTCGGCACCTCCCGCACTTACGACAGAATTCGACGTCACTTCTTCTGGCCAGGCTTTTACCACTCTGTGCGACGTTACGTTGCGGCTTGCGACCCTCGCCAGCGTCGAAAGAGGCCATGTGCGCAACCTGCTGGCCAACCTCATCCAATCGATGTTCCAACAGAGCCTTTCTTCAGTGTCGGCATCGACCTTCTTGGCACCCTCCCCACATCCATAAACTGAAACAAATGAATAGTCGTTGCCACAGACTATACGGCGCGCTATGCCATTACACGTGCCCCGCCCACCAGCTTTGCTACAGATGCAGCAGGCTTTTTACTTCAGGACGTGATTCTCCACCATGGCGCGTCAAGGCAGCTGCTGACAGATCGTGCATGGCAGCTACTTTCTGTCCCAAGTTGTCGAAGACATATTTCGTTCCTGCGCCACCGAACACAAGCTCGCAACCGCATATGACCCACAAACGAACGGACTGGCTGAACGACTGAATCGCGCCCGTACATAGATGTTGTTTATGTACGTTTCAGAAGAACCATCGCGATTGGGACAGCACTTTGCCGTACGTGACACATGCGTACAATTTGTCAAGTCATGATACCAATGGGTTTCTCGCCTTTCTACACCTTGTTTGGTCGCCATGTCACTCTGCCTTTTGACACCCTGCTACCTTCGGTGTCGCGACAAACCACGTAATACACTCAGACGCCGTTGGTCGGGCACGTATGGCTCGCCGATTGCCTGCGATCGACTTACAGCGGCTGAGGCGTCACAAAAGACTCGCTACGACAGTCGCCACCGGAACCTTCACTTCTCTCCCGGAAATCTCGTTCTGCTGTGGACTACAAGTCGCCATGTCGGCCTGTCCGAAGAACTGTCACGCTATGCCGGGTCCTACCGGGTATTGCGAAGATAAAGTGACATAAACTACGAAATCACCCCTGTTGAAGACACGCCATCGTCATACCAGCTACGAACTGACGTAGTCCACGTGTCCCGCTTCATATTGTTCATCTAGTTGGCTATCATTCTAAGAAACGCCGGGACGGCCGGCGCTCCAGCCCCCGGAGGTTATATTATGGTGCATTTGGACAGGACCGTGCCTGCAAGAGGGAGACGAAGAGGAAGCAGCGGTAGACTGTCTCCTGGAGCTGTCGCCTTTGTACCAGCCTGCGCCATTACCACTACCTTTTCCCCATGTAAATAGTTGCAACTACATTTGTGCATCGGGCTTCCTCTTCGTAACAATATAGTAAACGCAACTTAAGGCTTCTATACTTACCTATGCTCAGGGTACTAAGTACCCTGAGCAGCCACGGAACCGTCATTCCACGTAGTAGGGCTGTGAGAATAGTGATTTTGACACTGAATCAATTGCGAATTGAATAGTGCCGGAAGCGAATCGAATCGAATCAAATATCGAATAGCTTTCGAATAACCAACAGCCGTTATCACAATTAATATATAACGATGTTCACATCCTAGTATTCTTAAAGTTGGGAAGTTTTTGTAATTACATAGTAGGTTAAGAAGCGTTGTTTCTTAAACGCTCAAATCAAGCACTGGGAGCAAACAAGTAGTTCACATGCACAGGACACTTCAGAGATTGCGGATGATCGCTGTATAAGCCTTTAAAGTATGGCTACCTGAGCGGCGTAGCCGGCTTCACTACGCAAGTTCTCATTTTTTGTGTCTATACTATGCCCCCAGGGGTGAAATTTCACCGTAATTTTGCTTCAATTCTATCTTTAATTAGGTGTACTTTACGTTTTGACATATTCGAAAAATATTAGCATTTACGAATAGTGACTATTCGATTCGTTATTCGAAAGTTTCGAATATTCGCACACCCCTACGACGTAGTGATCAAAAGGATACCGAGGTTCCTTCAATAACTAGCGATGAAGTTAGAGGGGTCTTGCAAGAGATGACCCAGGGAACAGCGCCAGGAGAAGATATGCTAACAGTCGATTTAATCAAAGATGGAGGCGATATCATGCTTGAATAGCTTGCGGCCCTTTATAAGCAATACCTCACGATTTCAAGTATACCAGAGAGCTGGAAGAAAGCCAACATTATACTAATTCTTAAGAAGAAAGACGTTAAATAAAGTGAATAATTAGAGGCCCATTAGGTTGGTTTCAGTATTGTATGAAATATTCACCAAAATAATTTGAATAGAATCAGGGCAACACTTGGCTTCAATCAAAGAAGAGAACAGACTGGCCTGGATAAGAAATATTCTACAATGGATCGCATCCATGTCCTCAATCGGGTAATCGAGAAATGTGTGGAGTACAATCAAGCCCTCTATATGGCTTTCATAGATTAGGAAAAGGCATTTTATTCAGCAGAGATACCAGCGGTCATAGAGGCATTACGTAATCAAGGCATACGTGAATATATTGGGAAATATCTAACAAGATTCCACAGCTACCTTGGTTCTCCACAAGAAAAGTAGAAAGTTGCCTATCAAAAAGGGGTCAGGCAAGGAGACACTCCCTCCAATGCTATTCGCTACATGCTTGGAAGAAGTATTCAAGCAATTAAACTGGGAAGGCTTAGGAGTGAGGATCAACGGTAAATATCTCGGCAACCTTCGGTTTGCAGATGACATTGTCCTATTCAGCAAGACTGGGGACGAATTACAACAAATGATTGAGGACCTTAAGAGAGAGAGTGTAAAAGTGGGGTTCCAGATTAATATGCAGTGAACAAAGATAATGACCAATAGCCTGGCAAGGGAAGCAGTATTCAGGATCGCCAGTCAGCCTCTACAGTCTGTGAAGGAGTACGTTTACCTGGGTCAATTAATCACAGGGGACCCTGATCATGATAATGAAATATACAGAAGAATAAAAATGAGCTGGAGTGCATATGGCAGGCATTATCAAATTGTGACTGGGGGATTAACACTGTCGTTTAAAAGAGAAGTGTACAATCATTGCATTCTACCGGGGGCATATGGGGCAGGAACTCGCAGGTTAACAAAGAAGCTCGTGAAGAAGCTGAGGACCACGCAAACAGCAATGGAAGGAAAAACGTTTGGCATAACGTCAGGAGACAGAAAGAGAGCAACGTGGATCAGAGAGCGAACAGGGGTAGCCGATATTCTAGTTGACATTAAGGGAAAAAATTGCACTGGGCAGGCTATTTAAAGCGTAGCGTAGATAACCAGTGGACCGTTAGAGTTACAGAATGGATGCCAAGGGAAGGAAAGCCCAGTCGAAGATGGCTGAAAACTAGGTGGGGTGATGAAATTAGGAAATTTGCAGGTGCAAGTTGGAATCAGCTGGCGCAAGACAGGGGTAAAGTAAAATAGGATGATAATAATGATAATGGTGGTGGTCTTTTTTTATAATGGTGGTGGTCTTTTTTTTATACATGGACAATTAATTACAGCCGAGGAGACGCTGCCAAAAGCTATGACGTCACTCTGAACCGGGTAGTTGAACCAGGTAGTTCCATAAAGAATGCGTAAGAAATGAAAGCAAGTCAAACGAAAATTGAGAAAATGTACGTAAGATTAAAAAGAAAGAAATTGAAGATCAATACTTATGAAAATAAGAGGAATAAGATGAAACAAATTGCATTGGATTTGATAGAAATAAAAGAAAACTGTAAGATAAAGATTTAGAGTTTAAACTGCATTGACCCTACAAGAATAGCGGGCCAATCTTCCTCTCTCTGTGCCCAAGAGTCGAGGCACCCAATGACAGCAAATTAGTAACTCTTATATATAATCTTAGAAGACGCACCGGTATTTGTAATGTTATTTTTCGTAAGATGATGAATTGTCTAGAAGAAATGGAAAGAAACACTATATACAGTCTCATTTTCCCTACGAATAGAACAAACTGGTGAACGTGCAGACCTGCGCTATATAAATAAAGATTTTAATGTGGTATGCGACAGCGTAGCCTACTGGTAGCCACTTAAAGCCTTCTTGTTTCACAAAGTTTAGTTTACCGGGGGCACAATAGGGGTACTTTGTAGTAGCTGCTATATAAAATTCTCGCAGCATCGTTTACCTCAAAGCTCCCGCCGCTTTAATATGATCAAAGCTGATGAATTGAGAATTTTGATAGCCGCGCTATCTGGGGACGCCTGCGCTAATTCACCTGCCGTTGCGTTTTAAAGTATGCCGTTATACCCAGGAAAGTAAATTAGTCCGATATAAGTAGCGAAATACTAATAATTTAAGCACTCGCAAAGCCTGCCACTCACCAGAAGCAGTAATTCAGGTACAGAAAGAATCAATGACGACCACTAGAGAATCTAATGATGGGCATAGCTTAGGAAGGGCGATACTGCAGTTTTAATGAGATATCCCTCTTATTCATTCGCCAGCAGAGTGAATTTGGTTGGCAGCCAACACAACAGACAAGTTTTATCAGACAACAGACACCTATAGTTTCGTGACCGCACAGATCAGGCCGGGAGAATTGAAGAAGCGTACTCACTGACTTTCACGTCTACGTTAGGTCCCATGGACGACATTTGTTTGTAGAAGTCGAGAAGCAGCAGGGACGACTTCTGCGGCTTGGCCTTCGGCACATCGCGCAGGCGCCACCACAAGCGCAGCCAATTGGCGAGGCCCCGCGCAACGAGAACGAGGAACGCCGCGGCGAGCACCCAGGCGATGGTACCTAGGGCCCACACGGAGAGACTCGGCGCCTTCTCCAGCATCCCCATAGCTGTCAGTGCCGAAATCATGTTTGACGCGCGCGTGGTAGGGTACCGACGTTTTTGTACTCTTTGCCCCAAAACCGGCGCCGGGATGGAATGTCAATTAGCTGATACTGTACGGGTGCCGTGGAGTATGAGGGTACGGTGATTGTGAGCAAGCCCCGGCGAAGGCAAGGGAGTTGTGGTTCGTGGAGAGAGCTTACTGTGACGTGCTGCAGAATGCCGACACGGCGTAGCGATCCTGCGGCGAACGAATGGGTACGCGACCGCCTCCAACTGCCTCAGGAGGCGCGGCGATGCGGATATTCGCTATTCCGCCACTTTCGGTTTATTCGGCAATTTATGTGCCGCCTGAGAATGCTCGGTATGTTTTACGAGATAAAAGGAAGGCATTTGCGAGCACATGCAACTGCTAATTGTAGTTTGATGAGAACTAATGTTTTTTTTAATGGATGACAGAACATTCGCAAGATATCGTTTCCCCTACCTGTCATGGAGGGACGTGGCCCGGTGACGAGCATATGTCAATGCTTGTTTCAGAAATGTGTGACAACTGTTGCTGAGAGCATACGCCGAGACGCGCGTACGGCTATAAGAGCCCATAAGTCACTCAGAAAGAAACATAGGGGAGAACGACCACTGTGCAAGCTCTACTGGCCCGGCACTTCGCTCAATACGCAGAGCCCGTAGCTTCGGTTCATGTTGTCAGCTTGGAAACCTATGCGAATTCGATTCCCACTGAGAACATGTACCCTTTTCTTCTGCTTCCTTTCAGTTCATATAAAGCTTTTCGACGGCAGATTAACTTCGTATCACATCTTTTTTTTTTTCATCTGGAACTTTTTGAGAGATTCAATCTGATTGGCAGTGCTCTCTTTCTCACAATTACTTTTTTTTTCAAAGAGCATACAATTAACAGCGATAGAAAATGAACAGAGAGCCTCAAATAATTCACTTCTTTCACTAACGTGGACGCCATATATTTTGCGTGGATCTTCCAGGACCTGGTTTCGTTTGTTGGTTTGATGTTAGCTAAATTCACTTCTGGATTATGAAGTGCTCGCCACTTTGGGCAAAAATTTAGGAAGGGAGGCCGTTGCGGGGCTAGTGAGTATTCTCGCCTCCAGTCACTTTAATTGTTAACATATATTCGCTTTTTGTTTTGTTGGTTGCCCAACAAAATGCTTCAGCGTTCGAGGGAAATGACTTATGCATGATCACGTACTCCTACTAGAAATTAGTAAGGTCTCGTCAAACCGCAAGGATCCCACGCTTGTTCTGAAGCATGTGCCGTTTTTAAATAATTCCCCTCTATGTATTTTTGTTTTTTTTTAAAGCTTACTGATGAATTGCACTTGAACTGCGGTATATAGAGTTCCAGTCTACATTTACTAGCTTTCACTAAGAAATTTATAATATTTTTAAGATTGCAGAAATAAAATTCAAAAGCAGCGCGTCCACGCATATTGTAACTTTAGTAGAGTGGTTTCCTGGGCCAGTTGGCACATCGTGAACGTATAGGGGTTCCAGCAAGTACGGACGCGAGCATAAGTAAAAGGAACGGACAAGACAACGCTGGACTTACAACTGAAGTTAACCGCGAATACATTCCACAGATCTCCGCCACGCATGTGTAGAAAACCAAGAACAATAAGCAGGTTCATAGTCAAAGATCAGCAAAAACACCCACAGACACGCAAAAAGCCTAGTCACACACCTTCCGGACAAAGGCACCAACACTTGGATTAACTTGATATATCTAAAAATTGAATTTCTTTGTCATTGATATGGACCGAAGGTTCACTCACACATATATGCGCACCCAATTATATGATGTGGAACGCTTCGCTTATTTCTCTTTCCACTTCTAAGGTTCTGAGCATCTAAGGTTCCTCCTGCACTGTGTCACATTTTTTTATCCAAGTTTGACAGTAATGTAATTCACAGGCTGCAGGACAAACGTACTGTGCAAATTTTTAGGTATGTGGATGATTGTTTATTGCTTTTAAGGTTAAATTCCGATGATAGCCTTGAATCGATGGCGAGAAGGATTTTAACGTGTTTCGAGAAGTCTTCCCGGGTCCTCGGGTTCACGTTTAACTCTGCAATGAAAACTTCATCAGATTTATTGATTTGGAAATTAAATTTCAAAGTGAGAGCCATGTGTGTTGGCGTTATTGCCCTAGATTGAAAAAATCGCTGCTCCCGTACGAACAGTCCCACTCCAATGTAATAAAAGGAGGCATAGCTTCCTTATATTTCACGAATACTCTCGACAAGAGCTGTACTCTCTTTGCATAAGAGTTTTCAAGCCTAGAAGGCGAGGTTAATGTCGGCAGGATACCCAACCTCACTCTTGATGGCTGTGGCTGAATCCGTGTTTAGAAAGATGACGAAAAAGAAAGCCGTGGAAACCCCGCGGATGACAAGGAATCTTCAAAATGAAAAAGGTCACAGTGATGCCGCATCTGCATGGCCAGTCTCACAATCTTAAGAGCGTGGCAGTTAAGAATGCGTCACGCTAGTGTTTCCGGCGCCGAGCAAACTGGTTCGGTTGTGCACAAACATCACAGGAGAGAAGAAAGATGCTGGTATTGGCTGTGGGAAAAAGCACACCACTTTTCTTTTTCACAAAAAGGGTGCATCTTCGGTCGTGTATCAAATACGTCTCTCAAGGGGACTCCTATGTTGGCCAGACAGGCCGTTGTATCAATGATTGCATGGACAAGAGGGAACTTGCTCTAAACGTGTGTGTATGTGTGTGTGTGTGTGTGTGTGTGTGTGTGTGTGTGTGTGTGTGTGTGTGTGTGTGTGTGTGTGTGTGTGTGTGTGTGTGTGTGTGTGTGTGTGTGTGTGTGTGTGTGTGTGTGTGTGTGTGTGTGTGTGTGTGTGTGTGTGTGTGTGTGTGTGTGTGTGTGTGTGTGTGTGTGTTCGCAATAAACTTCAGTTGTAAGCCCTGTCCTGTCCGTTCCTTTTACTTGTGCTCGCATATTGTAACAATTTTGGCACATTTAATTAATCAGTATAATACCCGAAAATATTATGTGACTCTTCAGCAAACAGTTTTAACGCCCACGGGTAAACGTGGCGATGCTTTCAAAGTGGCAAAGTTGGGAATTTGTCGGTGTTATTTGGCGGCATTAAGAATTGCGACTTTCTAACAAAATTTCTCCTTCCTGAATGCCGATGCGTCAACCTGCAATAACCAGCGCAAACAACTTATATCCTTACGACTTTTTTTGCTAACCAATAGACCTTTAATGCTTTAGTTTGGTTGGTCGGCTGCTTAGGTAGATAAAAACGTAATGAAGTTTTTTTAGCTATGCCGCGACTGCAGGGCAATGAATCTGGTTTACGAAAAAAATGCAATGAAGGTCGTTTTCGCTATTCTTACATGCGTGCGAGCTAACCGGATTTTTTCTTCTTTTATTGAGCCCGTGCTCAGCGATTGCCATTGCCAGGACACGTGCGTGGCCTCTGCAAACATTCGCGGAGTAGCAGCAGCGTGCCAGAGCATTACGTCATGGCAGAGCTCATTTCTGTTCCATTCTTGCTGTTTGAAACCAAGGCGTTTGCTCCCGCCAGCTAAAACACTGCTTCTTGCTTTTGGCAAACTGGAGGCTTTAACCTCCCTGCCTTTCTCACCTTTGCATCTCTCTCTCTCTCTCTCTCTCTCTCTCTCTCTCTCTCTCTCTATCTATCTATCTAGCTCTATCTATCTCTCTCTCTCTCTTTCTATCTATCTATCTATCTATCTATCTAGCTCTCTCTCTCTCTCTCTCCCACTTGCTCTTGGTATATCGTGTTCTTCGCATCGCCCTGTACTGTTGCTGCGTGTCCGTCTCGTTTCCTTTTTTAAATGTAATAGCGTGAAAGGACGTGCGTCGTAGGAAATCCGGTGTCGGTGCCGGCGCCGGCAGAGTTGTGCGTGAGCGAAAATTTCCGTATATATTTAAGTATATGCATATGGCACGCCCTGCTATATGACATGCGGTATATTCTGGTTATATTGCCACACCATTCTATCACTAACGTTGCTCATACCCTGACTTACATTCTTGACAACGTTATTCCTCGGAATTTCGAGAATGGCAGCCCATAAAGAAATTTAATGAAACAAAACACCGACAACGCATGCCTTTTATGTTGTCTTCTCAGGCTTAAATATTAAAAGTGCGAAACAATAGTACAAACCTGAAAATGATGTAACACCCGCCGTGGTTGCTTAGTGACTTTGGTGTTGGGCTGCTCAGCCCAACACCAAAGTCGTGGTCGCGGAAACGAATCCCGACCACGGCAGCCGCATTTCGATGAGGGCGAAATGCGCAAACACCCGTGCACTTAGATTAAGGTGCACGTTAAATAATCCCAAGTGGCCCAAATTTTCGGAGTCCCCCACTACGGTGTGTCTCATAATCAAATCGTGGTTTTGGCACGTGAAACCACATAATTTAATTTTTTAATGATGTAATTTTTTTGCCGCGGCTATAGACTTTTCTGTACACTACCTCTGGGGTCGGCCGACGCAAGAGGCCGCGTTTCTACCAGAAAGCTCGCGTTCCTGCTTAGCGTTCGCCGCCAGCGTTTCCCGGTAAATATTACGGTTACATAAGCTACAGTTGCCACTAAGTGTGAGAGTCACTCAGGGATCTTTGAAGGCGAAGGCGAAGCTTAAGCTTCCTTACCCACCGTGGTTGCTCAGTCGCTATGGTGTTGGGCTGCTGAGCACGAGGTCGCGGGATCGAATCCCGGCCACGGCGGCCGCATATCGATGGGGGCTAAATGCGAAAACACCCGTGTACTTCGATTAAAGTGCACGTTAAAGAACCCCAGGTGGTCGAAATTCCCGGATTCCTCCACTACGGCGTGCCTCATAATCACAAAGTTGTTTTGGCACGTAAAATCCCATAATTTAATTATTTTTTAAGCGTCCTTGAAATGTTTGCTGTTCCTTAATTGGAGATTTCGCGAATGCGGATGACCTTCGGAGGCAGCGGTTATTGCCAACGCACCCTGTTGATCAGCACCGCTTTAATGAAATTCTACTCACTCGCCAAATTCTTTTTTTGTCATTAACTCTTAGGTACGCTCTATGTGCAGTATGCTGCCTAAACGTGCTCCGCGCGTGGAGTACGTTCACGCACCTCCACGTGCACCAAAACATGTAGCCCTCATGGTTGCATATCTGTATATTATAATACCGAGACCGATCAAGTTGTCCAGCGCTGTTTATTCCACCAAAGGCAACGCCCCCAGCTCACGCGCGAAGAAGTCGAAGAACAGTGAAGATGATGATGGCTATGTACAAATGAAAACGACGAAGTACGTTAATAGTGCTTACACTAACTTCCCCCCGTCATGGAAGCGGCCAGCCTGGCCGCAGATTAGAGATTATCTAAACGGGGAGTGAAGGGCTTCATCCGCGAGACGTGAACAATTTCAGCATTCCGGCGGCGCCGGTCAGTGACGGAGTGTACTGGGCGAACGAGATAGTTCACTGCAGATGTTTGCTGCACAACGGTGTATGGGCCAATGTAGCGTGGAAGGAACTTCTCACAGAGGCCTGGGGTGCGGACTGGAGTCCAAAGCAGGACTTGGTCTCCAGGGTGAAAACGTAGGTCACGGCGTTTGTTGTCGCAGTAACGCTTGCGCTCAGCTTGGGTAGCTTCTGTGCTTTGCCGGGCGATTTGACGGCAATGTGCAACTCGGGCAGCGAAATCTTCCGGAAGCGACGCGTTAGGCGAAGAAGGTGCGAAAAATAGTTCTCTGTCGAATATGGTGGAAGGAGATCGTCCATACACAAGGAAGAAAGGGCTGTAGCCGGTAGTTCGTTGAATAGCAGTGTTATATGCGAATGTCACAAAAGGAAGAATTTTATCCCAGTCAGTGTGGTCAGGACGGATGTACATGGAAATCATGTCAGACAGCGTACGGTGGAAGCGCTCAGTAAGGCCATTGGTTTGCGGATGATAAGTGGACGTAGATTTGTGGACGGTATTAGTGGCTCGAAGAACTTCCTCGAGGACTTGTGAAATGAACGCCTTGCCACGGTCACTGAGAAGAACGCGAGGAGCCCCATGGCGCAAGACGATGGCGCGCAAGAAAAAGTCGGCGACCTCAGAAGCGGTGCCGGATCGCAGAGGGGCAGTCTCGGCATATCTTGTTAAATGGTCGACCGAAGTGACAATCCAACGGTGACCGGAGGGTGTCAACGGCAAGGGACCATATAAATCAATGCCAACAAATTCAAAAGGTGCGTCCGGGCAAGGGAGCGGTTGTAGTAAACCGGCAGGAGGGGATGTCGAGCGTTTGCGGTGCTGACATGACGCACAAGAGGCAATGTATTTGGCCACCGTTGTGGATAGGCCAGGCCAGAAGCAGCGGGTCTTTATGCGGTCGTAAGTCTTGTGGAAGCCTAAGTGGCCAGCCGATACATCGTCGTGAAGTGCCTCTAATACCCGCAAACGAAGGCAGCGAGGTAGAACTGGGACCCACCGGTGACCTGTTGGGTGGTAAATGTAGCGGTGTAGCACGCCACCTTGAAGGCGGAATTGTCGAAGTTGGCGTCGCAAGCGGCTGTTGGGCGGTTCGGCGAACCCACTAAGGCGATCCATGAGAGCTCGACAGTAGGAGTCGGCCCGCTGAAGCGAGACGAAATCAGAGCGTGATGAAAGCGTAACTTGGTCCAGGGATGTTATCGAGAGTTGGTGAGAGGCAGGCGTAGCATCGGAACGACGTGGTTGGGAAGACGACGGCGCGTTACCTGGAGAGAGTGAGAGTGGGCAGCGAGACAATGCGTCTGCATCATGATGGTGTTTTCCAGACTTGTACGTTATAGTGAAGTCATATTCCTGCAAGCGGAGTATCCATCGTCCTAAGCGTCCTGACATGTTTTTCATTGATGACAGCCAACACAGAGCATGATGGTCGGTGACGATGGTGAAGTGGCGGCCGTAAAGGTATGGGCGAAATTTCTGAATCGACCAAACGATAGCCAGGCACTCTTGCTCTGTAATGGTGTAGTTCCGCTCAGCTGGAGAAAGTGTTCGGCTGGCATATGCTATGACTTGCTCTTTAGATGCTGTATTACGTTGCAGAAGTACTGCGCCAATACCTTGTGCGCTTGCGTCAGTATGGAGTATGGTGGGGGCACGATTATCGAAGTGGCGAAGCACTGGTCCGGAAGTAAGATGCCGCTTAAGAGCTTGAAAAGCCGACTCGCAGTCGCTAGTCCACGTGAAAGAGGCACCGGTAACCAGTAGCTTGTGTAGAGGAGCTGCTATTGCTGCGAAGTTGCGTATAAACCTACGAAAATATGACGCCAAGCCGAGGAAACTACGTAGATCTTTCTGTTGCTGGGGGCGAGGAAACTGAAGAACGGCACTAATCTTGTCGGGGTCAGGCTGGATGCCATCTTTTGAGACGACGTGACCCAATACTTTTATTGTTTTGGTTGCAAATTTGCATTTTTTTGTATTGATCTGGAGACCAGCATTCGCAAGGCACTTGAGAACTTCGTCTAATCGTTGAAGATGTTGGCTGAAGTCAGACGAAAAGATGACAATATCGTCCAGATAACAGAGGCATGTCTTCCATTTTAGACCACGAAGTACGTTGTCTATCATGCGCTCAAATGTGGCAGGAGCATTGCAAAGGCCAAAAGGCATCACGTTAAATTCATAAAGGCCATCCGGTGTAGCGAATGCGGTCTTTTCTTTGTCAGTCTCGTTCATCGGAATTTGCCAATATCCTGATCGAAGATCAATGCTGGAGAAATACTCCGCCCCTTGTAGTGTGTCCAAAGCGTCGTCAATTCGAGGTATTGGATATACGTCCTTGCGTGTGATCTTATTGAGCGCTCGATAATCCACGCAAAAGCGAACTGAGCCATCTTTCTTCTTTACCAGGACCACGGGAGACGCCCATGGGCTAGATGAAGGTCGTATTATCTTCCGCGCAAGCATGTCAGCGACCTGTTGTTCAATGACCTTTCGTTCGGACGGCGATACACGATAGGGGCGTCGTCGTATTATAGCGGAACCTTCGGTTTCGATACGGTGTGTAGCCGCAGGAGTTTGGCTCAACACAGAGGAACAGCTATCGAAACAGGCTTTGTGTTTTGCCAAGACCACCATTAGGGCTTCGGACTGCGCGGCTGTTAGGTCAGAACCAAGAACGGCTGGAGGAGGGAAAGAATCATCCAAACCTGAGGTTGGTGCTGGCGATGAAGAAGGGCAAAGCGTGACTAGAGAGATTGGTTGAGTGTCGGCGAGGGTTGCCACAGTCATCCCTTTGGGCAGCATCACAGGATCTGGGGTCGTGTTGCAAGCAGACAGAAGGGCGCGGCTGCGTGAAAACCGGACGAGACAGGTGGCAATGAGAATTCCGCGAGAAGTACAGCGGGAAGAAGGGGCGACTAGGGCGTCTCCGTCGGCGATCTGACTGGACGTTACGGCTACAACGTCTTCGTGACCAGGACGCAGGACGTAGTCTGAAGCGAGGACCAAGTTCACGCATGAAAGTGAAGAGTCCGCAACAGGTTCAAGCTCTGTATCTGTGATGTGGACAACTTCTTCTCTACATGAAATGACGGCTGAAGCAGAATGTAGGAAGTCCCAACCAAGTATAAGTTCATGGATACACGTTGGAAGGATGATAAACTCGATGTGGTGGCGTATGCCGTCGATGAGAACACGAGCAGTACACTGTCCGTCAGGGTGAATGAATGCATTATTAGCGCCACGCAAAATAGGTCCAAGATAAGGCGTTTTTACTTTACGGAGCCGGGAACACAGATCACTCCGAAGAACAGAAACGGCGGCACCGGTATCGATGAGAGCTGATGCGGGAACACCTTCGACAGTCACAGAAAGCATGTTGGCCGGGCGAACAGGAGGAATTTTTGAAGACCGATAAGAAGCAGTTTCCCCTCCAAAAACTGCAACAGTTAGTTTTCCGAGTGCTGGTCAACAAAATGGGAAGTGGGACGAAGTGGTGATGTAGAGCGCCGGTAAGGGGATGGAGAACGACGTCTGGCCGAACGGGAACTATGAGGCAGATTGGGAGCAGCTGGTGGAGACGGAGAACGCTGTTGAGGGAATGAGTGCGGTCCGGGATAGTAGTCGTCTGATCGGCGAGTGCGGTCTCTTTCGTGCTCAGCATAGCCTCGCCTTTCATCCTGCTGGCGCCGGCGGCAGAAGCGAGATATATGGCCGCGTATGCCACAGTAAAAACAAACCGGACGAGGTGGACGCCACTGAGGGTACGATGGCGCAGCAAGTGCTCTGGTTCCCATCGAAGCCAAATGGTCATAGGAAACGCCAGTAGGCACGGAAGTCACGGTAGGGGTGGGTAGCGAAACAACATCCGCGTAGGTAGGGGTGGAGCGCGCTACCGGAGCAAGATGCGTCGTGGGTGTAGTCATCGCTGTCAACTCCTGCTTTACGACCTCGCGCAAGTCGAAGGTGGGGGTTGGTGCGCAGGCAGCAGGGGGACGCTTTAGGTCTTGTAGTTGAAGCTCCTCGCGGATGATGGTGCGGATAAGAGCACGTAGATCTGGAGAATGAGCAACCTGAGGATCGCTGCTGTCATGTGGAAGACGAATAGACTGCAGCTCGTCGAGGCGTTGACACGTTGAAGTGATGTCTTGGACAGAAGCCGGATTTTGCACGATTAAGGCGTTGAACGCGACAGGCCCAATGCCTTTTAAGATGTGGCGAACGCGTTCGGCTTCCGTCATGCTAGGATTCGCACGGCGGCACAGAGCCAAGACATCCTCTATGTATGAGGTGTAAGACTCTTGGGGAAGTTGGCGGCGCGTTCCCAGCTTCTGTTTGGCGACTTCTACACGGCCAGACGAGGAAGCGAAGATTTGCCGCAGCTTCGAGGTAAACGTGGACCAATCCGCGATGTCGGATTCGTGGTTGAAATACCACGTCTTTGCAACACCGGTCAAGTAGAAGGCGACGTGCCTCAATTTCTGGGTGTCGTTCCACTTGTTACAAGAACTCACGCGGTCGTAGTGGTCGATCCAATCGTCTACGTCATCACCGCGGAGTCCCGCAAAGACAGGGGGATCGCGCTGAGGGCTCGTCACAGTCCAAGAGGGCGCCGCAGGTGGGGTCGTCTGTGTGGTAGGGTTTGAGGCGCCGGAAGGGCCGGGGTCGGAAGTGTCCATTGTTGTAGGGGTAGCTGGGTGCAGGCGGCGACCGGAACGGAGCTCCAGGGAGGACGGGAACGCGAGAGGACGTCGGGATCTTGACGTACCTCCACCACTTTATAATACCGAGACCGATCAAGTTGTCCAGCGCTGTTTATTCCACCAAAGGCAACGCCCCCAGCTCACGCGCGAAGAAGTCGAAGAACAGTGAAGATGATGATGGCTATGTACAAATGAAAACGACGAAGTACGTTAATAGTGCTTACAATATATAAAGTGATGCGTTCTTATTTGTAGATAACAGGACCAGCTTTGAGTATTTCGTTTGTTGCGTTGTCTTGCGGCAGCCAGTGGAGCAATGTTTTGCATGCTTCTTGCACGGCATACCGCGCGCAAGAAAAGCACGAGTCAAATGTTTGTCATTTGTGTTGCAGTGAGGTACGCGCGAACTCAGAGACACAGTTACCTCCTGGGATTTCCAGAAGTGGCCTGTAACAAGAACAACATCGCGTACAAAAAAATAAACCAGAAAAAAAAACCAGCCAGGAGTCAAAGCTTCAGCTGCTCCGTACCATTCAGCTGTTAACCATGCAGCGATTTACAATTCTCAAGTCCGTGCGCACTTCTTTCCATGCAGTAACTGAGGTCAGTGCGCACTCTGTACAGGCACAGATGGTGTCTGAGCCAGTTAATTTAAATCACAAAGATCGTCTCTTTGCTCACCGGCCTGCTAAGCAAGGCGCCTAATTATGGCAGACACTTCGCCGAAACCAATACATTCGAACGCTTTCCTTCGGATAGCAAAATGTTTTGTTAGTCCAATCACTGCGCACTTCTGCTAACTTCATTTGTCACAGAAGCTTCTACAATAGCTTGTTGTCGGAGCCAAAATGTATTTCAACTTTAGTTTGCTTCCTCGCTTTCGGCAGATCCTGAGAAATTGTCAAACGATGGCGTTGAAATGAATGCGCGACTGTGCTTCTATTCATTTAATTCAGTTCACTCCCGTCATCGGTCCATTCTTTCTTTTGCTTTAGCAATGCATTTTGCCGCTAACAAACATGACTGAGCTGTGTTTTGCGCGGTAAGAAGTCAGTGAATCCACTCTGGTGCGGGCTGCCGCTTCTTTCTCTTTTTTTTCAGATACGGAATTTCCCAGAGTAACTATGGCTTTGCCCATAACGCAGGTGTACCCATTTTAGAAGGACAACAAAATATTTAAATGTTTGTATTTTTCCATGAGCAAAAGTATTTCCCACGTATTTTTACCATATAGTCCTGCTACAACTCCTTCGTTGGTTCTTGATTTTTCTTGCCCTAACAACAATTTCTATCGTATGCACTGAAGGCCTGCTCTCATGCGAAATCTAGTTCTATTGAATACGGGTGTGGGCCCCTCTTTTATGGCCTGGGGTTCTGCCATGGCGACGAGTTCGCCTCTTTTGTGGCGACAGAGAATCGTGTCGTCGCAGCAGCCCCTCTTGGGACCACAGTAGTCCTTGATGCAGTTTCGAACGGATTCTGCTCATATTTAGCCAGGCGGCCACTGAATATACGGGGTGATCATTTTTAAGTTTTCCTGTTTGTTCTTTTTAAATCCCCTGTGACAGCAAGCATAATTCTTGTTCTTGAGTTGAATTAGTCGAAGACGGGCAGATTACTATAACGAGAAAATGAAACACATATACAACTAATTAACAAAAATGCAATAATTAGCGTTCTAATTATTTATTTCGCGCCACATATTGTAATTTACGATTTGTGGCCGGTGTGCTTACGAGATCTATCGACTGCGAGACAGTATCCACGAAATGAATATGCGTTGCGGTTTCTTTTTAAAAGAAAACGCTGTTTCAGGCATTGAAGCACAAAACTAACTAGAGCACCAACGAATTTCATCGGAAACATTGAAAATTAATATCTCCAAAATGGTGCCGTCCAGAGAATTTGTTTCCAGTAGATACGCCTTGCGAACTCAATGGCAATAATTCGTAGATTGAAATCTGAGCCGTCAAGTAATCAAGCAGAAAGTTAATTCAAATAATTATGTTAATTATTCAATTAAGCATTTTGATTTCTCGTAAAGGCAATGGACACTTGGTCGCGTAATTTAGATCAAGGATTATAATTGTGCTATCTGCCACAGGCAATTTTTGAAAATGTGGTGCTGCTAAAGAAAACGAGCACCCTGTATACAATGCAGTGACCTCACAGAAGACACGCGGTGACGTAACGGATGAACTAAACCTGATGTCCCAAATCCATGGGTATGCTTAATTGGACGTATATGTTGAAGCACGCTAGTCACGAACTATTCGTGAATACGCTTGTATGACTGAAGGAATCCAAGTGGTCAGTACTACGGCAGTTGAAATTTCCGGCAACTATGACTGGAGATCTCTTTGCGCGACGCAATATCGCGGCAAAAGTCTCCTGTGACCTCGCAACCGACAATTCTTCTCAACTGACCGAAACTCGTTTGGCGTAGCGTGATGGTTTCGATGATAGTTATCGTCCATCACTATGCTTTCTTTGTTATTAATGGTTTGTTTACTGTTTATCCTGTGTGTTTTATCTGTACACTGACCGCTTCCACCCCCGATTGTCGTGACCAACTTCCCGGCCGAGGAGCGTGCTTTGATTTTCAACATCTTTATTAAGCCCCGCAACCGGCTCTAGTGACACTGTGTCCTTGTTCGGCACACACGCCGAGCAGAGGAAGGTTAGTGGCGTGCCAAAGAGAAGAAGAAAGTGTACAGCGCCCAGAGCGTGCTCTGGTGTAGGTCGATATTTGAGGGCGCTGTAGCCTATATAATTGGCAACAAACACTGTCACTGAAGACTGGATTAGCGTTCTGATTTATGTGGCACAAAGTTACGGGTCGTCGGCTATATACAGTCGCGCTCATGCCTGGCCCAATAACGACTGTATATACGTGGGATGTTTCGTGAGATTGAATTAGTGCTTTTATATGGACTTTTGCAATGATATTACTGATGCAATTGCGGTGTTTCCTTGTGGAATCGGCTATTAGCTCGGTCGAAGACAAAAGCTAGGTCCGCTGGAGTGATATCCTGAGAAAAGCTCTCACCATGCATCACTGAAGAACTTGAGGCCACATAAGAGAAAAATAGAAAAAAAGGGTGGGGGTGAGAGAACGGTGGGCAGGGGCTTTCATTTGCAACTAGACATTTGTTCCCCGTACGAGAATAATAATGCAGAGGTTGTGCTTTTGTTTAACAATCTTGGTTCGTGTTCATGCGTGCGTGCGTGCGCGCGCGCGCGTGTGTCTGCGTGTGTGCGTGTGCGCGTGTGCGTGCGCACGTGCGTGCGTGTGTGTGTCTGTGCGTGCGTGCCTGCGTGTGTGTGTGTGTGTGTGCGTGCGCGCGTGCGTGTGCGTGTGTGTTTGTGTGTGTGTGTGTGTGTGTGTGTGTGTGTGTGTGTGTGTGTGTGTGTGTGTGTGTGTGTGTGTGTGTGTGTGTGTGTGTGTGTGTGTGTGTGTGTGTGTGTGTGTGTGTGTGTGTGTGCGCTCTACACTCATCCAAGAGAGAGTAACGTGTATGTTTGTATAGCATACGTTCGTTTCCCAATCTTCTCTGATCAAAGGAGAGTAATCTTCCTTCCGCGACTCACGTCGTGGTAGGCACACCTTTTCGAGAGCACTCTCTAACAATAGGTGGACGGCACCGCCCCCATTCTTCCGGCCCCTTGCACTTTCGACCTTACCGCGAAAATTACTTGAAAGATGGGCTGCGATAGCATTTCTTTTGTGCCACGTGGACATTATTCCATGGACCTTCATGCGGGCAATTACTCGAACGAAGTTGTTGGACTGATTTCCCAGTTTTATTTATTTCCTTCTTTTTTTTCGACACTGAAATTTTAGTCTCTCTACGACGTGCCTGTACGCGAGAGTAATCGAAGACAGTCGCAGGTGAAACTTGGGCCCCTATATTTTGTGCAGGAATGGTAAAAAAAAAGTCGGGGCCACAACCAAAATATGCCAGTGCGCTCTTTTCCGATATTTGTACAGCGCGAGGTTAATTTAGGTGCGTTTCGAACTACAGCGCAAGGCCGTGACGGTGTAGGCTACTCTAAGGTGTGAATCTGAATTCGCTAGTTGAAGACATCAGTTGAAAAGAAATCGCTAATTCGAGAGCCAAGTTTGGTAGCAGAAACACGCACACACACGCGCGCGCGTGCACACACACTCGCATAAACTTGTGTGGACTCAGCAGTGACCATCACTGACCTACCACTTATCAGCTACTACCAACAACCGACCGCCGTCCGCTGCCGACGGCTACCCATGAAAACGGGCGACAGAGGCAAAGATTATTCGTTTTAAAAAAAATGAACGCACGAGGTAAGTATGCCCAAGTACAAGGATAGGTACTACATAATATTCAGTGTGAAGTTCAGGGTGAAGTTGAATGGAGGCAGATGGAACATAATTACACATTAATGGGGGAGCCGTTAGCAAGCGTACGAGGGCGAAGGCTTTGATTCGAGCAAGGCCCCATGTGAAAGCAACGTACTTCTTAAGTAAGTCGGTGAGCGGTCAAGCGGTGTCGGCGAAATTATTGATGAAACGACGGAAATACGAGCGCAGTCCAACAAAGCTTCTTACGCCTACGGCGGAAGACGGAACAGGAAAGTTCTAGACAGCGCGAATCTTGTCAGGGTCGGGTTGAACGCCATCGTCACTGACGAGATGGCCAAGAACGGTAATTTGACGACTTCCAAAGTGGCACTTGGATGAGTTAAATTGCACGCCGGCGCGTTGTGAAGCAGCAAGAATGGCCGACAGACGCTTTAGATGACTCGCGAAAGTTGATGAAAAGACTGACACATCGTCTAGCTAACACAGACATGTAGACCATTTACAGCCGCGAAGTAAGGAGTCCATCAATCTCTCTAAAGTTGTCGAGGCATTATAAAGACTGAAGGGCATAACGTTGAATTGGTGGAGGACGTCAGGTGCTACAAAGGTAGTTTTCTCAAAGTCCATGTCATCTACCGAGATTTGCCAACAGTCTGATCGGAGGGCCATGAATGAAAAATACTCGGCTCCGTGTAAGCAGCCCAAGGCCTCATCAATGCGCGGTAAGGGGTAGACATCCTTGCGCATGATATTGTTCAGGTGTCAGTAATCGCCACACTAGCACCAACTGCCGCCTTTCTTGATAATGACAGCAGGGGACGCCCACGGACTGCAAGATGGCTCGATAACTCCTTTATTCAACATCTTATCCACTTCTCGTTGGATCATTTGTTGTACAACATGTAAAACACGGTACGGCCGGCAGAGTATGGAATTGACATCTCCGGTGTAAATACGACGAGTGACCCCTGATGTCTGGGCTAGAGAGCGGCCTTCAAGGCCAAAAATGTCGCGGTCAGTTTCCAAGAGACGGCGGAGGTCAGCAGCTTGTGTAGGAAGAAAGTCAGGTGCAATCATCTTGCTAAGTTCGTCTGTGAGTAGAGGAGGTGAATCGGAGGTTCCTGTGGAGGGCGACGGAATTTCGGCGTCAAAAGCCGATATCTCGCATTCATTGACAGGCAAGACGTCGCCCAAAGACATGCCTCTGGGAACAATTTGAGTCGAGTAGTTCAGATTGAAGAGATGCAACGAAGTCTGATCGCCTGTAACAGTGAGCATGGTATGGAGAACGGCCGAATTCTTTTCAAGCAGTATGTCAGTGGTGGGACATAGCACATAGACGCCGTCAGGAACAGATGGAAATGACGTTACAGTGAGGTACATAGTGGCTTATGGCGACAGGCGGGTGTCCTCTGGAAAGCATAACCGTGGCTGTGTGACTGGTGGACTATAGCAGCTGCGGGGCACTTCAAGCTGAATGACACTAGACGCGCAGCCAAAGAGGGCTGAATGGCACGATAAAAATTTTAAGCCGAGTATAACGTTCTTAGGACACTGTTCCTAAACGTCAAACAAAATAGTGGTTAGGCGCACTGCGAAACAAATGAAAGCAGTGCATATACCAAGCACGGCAGGCATTCCTCCGTCGGTGACGCGGAAGATGCATGATGCAAGGAGTGTGAGAACTTTGTTCAGGCGTCGGCGCAATTGGGCACTCATCACGGATATGTGCATGCCAGTGTCACTGAGTGCTGGGACACTGACGCCATCGACTACAATGTCCATCAAGTTTTTTTTTTTCTTTTTTTTTGTCGGCAAAGTGATCAGAGCGTTTTGCAGTCGAGCCATCAACGGAGCGTCCCGTCCGGAAGCTGCATCGCTTAGTTTTCCGGAGACGGGCGTCGAGAATGCATCGGGGACGCTGCACGATTAGCCTGCGGTGATAGGGATGATGGTCGACGAGCTGGTGGCGAACGGGACTGGTGACGTTGAAATGACAACAAGGGACTGTTCTAAGCGGCAAGAGCGTGGTTGTTTGGCTGTTGCGGTTTAAATGGAAGCTGATATCGACGCGGGCTCCGTTCAGGGCGATCTGGCGAATGGCAGTCGTCGAGAGGAGGAGACAGTACGGTTATTACAATGGCGAGCAACGTGACCGATACGCTGGCAGGCAAAACAGATTGGCCCATCGTTTGCAGTTCGCTACGCGGCTGGGTTTCGGTAGCGTGTATGATACCGCTCACCAGTGGATGGACAAGAAGCATTAGACAGCTATGAAGCGGCAACGGCGCATACAGAATGAACTCAGAGATTAGCGAGTACTTCACCAGACTGTTGCCTGGATAAATGGCACTTTAGGGAAGTTGTTCGGCTCACTGGGGCGGGAAAAAGGACTGCGGGAGCCATGCCTTCAAGTTCTCGCTGCACTATTCACATCAGGTCGTGTGATGGTGATGGTCGTTGCATTCGTAGCCTGTCGTCACAATAGGTTGTCGCAGCTGTGTTCGGCAGACGTGCGAACGGCATTGCAATGTGGCGGCTCTTGGCCTGCTCAAAGCGTCGACACTCTTTATGATGTCCTGTACTGTTTCACAAATTTTTCCACACGAGAAGGTTAAAAGATCGTCAACGATACCCTTCAATACATGCCAAACCTTGTCTGACTCAGCCATATTACTGTCGACCTTATGGCACGTCCTGGATGTAAGAGACGTATGATTTCGTGGACGTTTGGACGCGGGTCACTAGTTCTCTCTTTGAGGCGCTCTTCCGCCTGGTTGGACGCCCAAACAAGTCCCTTAGCTTCTGCTTGCACGTGTCCCAGTCGCTAAACTCTTCCTTGTGGTTATCCTACCACACTTTCGCCGTGCCTCGTAGGTAGAACACCAAGTTAGCCAACGTAATCGTCGGATCTCATTTGTTGCGGGCACTTACACGGTCGTACGTGGCGATCCAGTCTTCCAAGTAGAGGTGGTCGGTGCCGCAGAACGATCCTGAATCCCGCGGCTGAGCCACGACAACCATCGGGGTTGCAGGAGCCGATGTAGACCGTGCCATTTCGGATCCTGTTTCGTCCGTCATGTTGTTCAATTCGAGGTGACGCCCACAGGGGAGCTTGTTTGTTTCTCTCGTGGGTACCCCGTGCCTCCACCAATTTGTTACGTTGCGGAAGTCACATATAGAGATCTGTTTATAATATCTTTAAAACAGACAATTATACATAAACAAGATAGGTGTCGAGACCGATTCCACCTCTACACGTCGAATCGTCGTCTTCTTATTGGTGCCGCAGCAATATGAAAGGAAATCGCTGTTTAATGGAATTTGTCAAGATTAATTATTCCGGCTACTAACGTCGTCAGCTGGTACCAGCGATCACCCATATCGAGTGAATAGAACAGTCTGTAATAGTGTTATAGAATACAAAGGGCGAGAACTTTCTAACGGTGATCTAGAGAAGCAGATATGGAAGTACTAGGATGAACCCAGCGGGCTGTGCGCATGCGATAGATACCTTTCTGAAAAATACGTAAGCTTGGCTGCTTTCTTTCTCTCTGCATATGGCGAGGGAAGTGAGAATAAGACTAGATTTCATTGCCGGTACACTAGAAGCTACAGTATCCAAAATAACACCACAGTACGTGTAATGTAGTTTCTCTATTTAAACCAAACATTTATTATCCACCACCTCGAGAGCGTACGTGACGTACTGCAGGGTTTATTCTCCAAGTGAGGTCAGCAGGCCCTTTATGTCAACCCCTCCCAGATATAACTGAAGGCCTGCTCACTCGCCGCGTGACGTCACGCGCGTCACTTTTCGTAGTCTGGCAGTAGGCGAAGGGATGCCGACGCTGGAACACGTCTTTCAATGCAAAAGCATTATATGGCTCATGAGTCGGAGAATCTGGCGTAGTTGTCGGCGTGACCACCAATGGGCCAAAAAGTAATCGACCCCTCGACCTTTGGTGTGAGTCGAATCCACGATCGTTGGTGTTAAGGTTAAGGTAATTAAGGCAGTTAATTAAGATATAACTAATTAAGGAACTAGAACCCACGGCATTTAGTGTTAATAATTACGTACTAAGGTACAGTTAATTAACATGGAGTTAATTAAGGCACTCGAACCCACTGCCTTTGGTGGGAGTCGAACACACGACTTATGGTTTAATCAAGGTGAAGTTAATTAAGCCATAGTTAATTAAAATATAGCTAATTTAAGGCACTCGAACTCCAAGTTGAGCCATCGACCTTTGATGGGAGTCGAAAGTATGACTTTACGCTTTTCGCACCTTGTGACGAACACTGTTGGTCACGTCGCGGTGCTTCTGCTAACGTTGCCACAGCGGTTGAAAGCGCCCCTTCAATCTTTTTGAGATCGTAATATGTTGTGCTGTGCTCCTCGACGTGTGCTGTGTGAAGCCGAGGTCGCGGTCACTGCATGGCTGTTCTACTGCTCTGTGAAACGTGAGAAAGGCAACTAACCAAGCCCTTTAAAGGGAACAACAACCGCGCGGAACGTGCTATGAGATGTTAATGGAAATGAAAAGACCGTGGTTTATAGGAACAGAATCGAGCATACTGATCGCAATTTAAGTAGCAATTATTATTTTAAACTGGCACAGCAAGGCCTGGAAAACGATATAACGCGCTAACTGGCGATGGAACCTTGGTCCTAGATATTTATTCACTCAGCGGCACATACACCGTAACCCTAGCGACAGGTACCCAGTAGCACGTACTCAGCGGCCTCAATGGCACTTATATTTAGGCTGGACTATCCTCGGGATCGGCCCGAGGAGAAGGCTAAAAACAAGTTGCAGACATAGGTACCCGATACGAAAAAGTGTTGCTAACCCGCAAAAGAAGCCCTTCACATAAAAAGATCATGTTGGTGTCCACGAACCGGCCCTTCTGTAGCTTTTCTGGACTGCGTTTGACAGTTTCTCATTAAAAATAAAGAGTTGCGTTTCTCTTTGGCGCACCTTTCTAGCCACTGCGTGGCTGCAGTATTCTGCCTAAAAGGCGTTACCGAGAACTGTGCATTGTTTTGTGGATCGCGAAAAGCGATATTCAGGCTTGAAAAGCATATGCAGTTGTTTTATTGAGTTAAGCTGAACGTATTTACGTTTTTTTTTTTTTAATGGAACAAAGAACACTAGCCTATTAGGGCGAATAAACAAAAGAAATGTCCGAAACTGCTGCAGGCGCTGCTTTCGTCGTTCATGTGCTAACGACGTGGGAGGCACATTTTCTTGCTATTTTATTGCAGGCTATGTATACAAGAAAAATAAGCGTTCATAATTGACTCCAGCTCATATCGGGCTATGCAGTACAAGCCATGTTGCTGCCCAAGAAATTGCCGTCAGGGGGCATAGAGAATGACGAAATGTTAGACTAAAATGATTTCATGTTCTCGCAGGTGTCAGCTCGGCATTTCAAGTTCATCAGTCGCAAGATCTCTCCCAGGCATGAAAGGATGCTATGAGCGTCCCCTTTGGAAAGGGGCGGGGGTTTGCGCCACTAAGCTCCTGCTATTATACTGCCTAATGTCCTACCGAGGTTAAAAAAGAAAAAAAGAAAAAGACAAAATACCCACGATTAATTTCCATAGCCAAATTTTCTGACCCCTATTGTGAACTTTGTTTTTCCTTTTCTTCCACCAAACATCCAATCGCCTCTCACTAATCTTTATTGCGGACATGTTTACTTTCCCCTTGCTATCGGTGAACCCAGGGGCTTCAAGCAGGCCAGTGGTGCTTAAGTCGACCGCTGGGCAGATATCTTCACATTCTAATAAAACATGCTCCATCGTTTTCCTAGCTTTACCGCAGCAAGCACATGCTTCTTCTTCCGTCTTATATCTCGCTTTATAGGTGCGTGTTCTAAGGCAGCCTGATCTCGTTTCGAAAAGTAAAGAGCTTCCCTTTGAGTTATGATAAATTATTTCTTTCCTGATCGCGTTTTTTCCTCTTAAGTAGTTGCTCATGGCAGGTTTTTTTTTCCATTGCCGCCACCCATGAGATTATTTCAGCCTCTGTGACTTTCCACTTGACGTTCTTTGTTGCGGTGTTGCTCACCATACAGGCCGCATACTTGCTGGTAAGCTTCCCAGTTATTTTTCTCCACTGTGAATCAATGTTTTTCTTGTACAAATACCTCAACACTCAACTAGCCCATTGACTTTTTTCCATGTTCCTCAGTCATTCTTCATATTCAATTTTACTGTGATCTTCCCCCACTTCAAAACTTGTCCAGCCCATATCACCCTGCACAGCTTCATTTATAGTCTTCCCGTGAGCGCCCAATGCGAGGCGTCCCACTGACCTTTGGCTGCCACCAAGTCCTGATTGTACCCACGACCCCTTTTTAAGAGCGCTCACGTCATTTCTTGCTGCAGTGCTTTGACTTCATAAGTAATAAATAAAAAGCCTGCCTTCAACTGTCGATGGTCGACAAAGGAGGCTTAAGCTTTTATATTATTTTGCGCTCGGAAATACTCGTGGCCATGAATATATAAATTTATAGCAGGTTCTGCTCAATTTGTAACGAGTATTAGTCTTGTCTGTATACGGTGCACATCGCCAAGACTATGTCGTGATTGGTAACTATACAGAAAATTTTAAAGAACGCAGGCGAAAAAGGCAGGAAGGCTCGCGGAAGAACGCGGCCCTGTACTTTTTCCAACTGCGAAGAGCACGGGCATACGGTGATAATATCACATTTAGAACAAGCAGGCCTTCGCGTTATATTATGAGCCGTTGCTCAAGCCACAAGGTTCACGCAAGCGCTCACCGGATCCAGAAAAAAGTTCGATGAAACACTTGGTTTGTTAGCTTGCCTACCTCCCCTATATCCTCGTCTTCGGCTTCTCTTGTGCTTCCCCCTTCTCATCTTCTCTGTCTTCTACATGCATTACACAAGCATGATCCTGTCTGCACGAAGAACGCAGCAATCTGAGACTGTGCAGGTGTACATCGTAATTTTAGGACGCGTGGAGCTCGACAGCAAGAACGCTTTCCCTTTCCTGCGACCGGCGAGGGGTCACTGAACAGTTATTTTTGACGTGGATGTGAAGTGAAAGGTCAGGAGTGAGTTGGGCAGAAAGGTTTGTAACGGGAGTCAATAAAGTTTCATTGCAAGAATTCAGCGGCATCGATAACAAAGAGAAATGTCGGTCAGGGCGAGTCACAATACTCGCTTGCGGGCCCGGACAACTGTGCCCGGCTCATATAAAGCCGAGAATTTCAATATTGTGCGATATATCGCGTCGTTCTCGTGACAGTCGGCGTCAATGCGCGTACTCCAGCATGGACAGAGGCCATATATAGCCTACACAGACTTGAGGCAGGGATCACTGCGCTATCTTGCCGCACAGGTGGCTTTAGTTTTGCAAGTTTAAACAAGCACATGCTGTAGACGAGGACGGAAGAGAGACAGACACAGATCTTTCATCCACGTTCGTAGTGTGCGCTTGCTTAAACCTGCAAGTATAGACCAATTATAGCCTTTTAACATGTTCTGTTAAGTGGCTTCAGTTATTCGGTGCGACTCCCCACCCCGAGGCATTGCGAAATTCATTCATTAATCTTTATTTGCCAAAATAAGTCGGAGTTGATGTGGTCGGGTTTTTTTCTCCGCCTTTTCATCATCTGCACTGTCTGTGCGTAGTCGTCCAACAGAATGTGTTTGATAGTCTCAGAAATTATGAAATTCTTTACGTTCATACAAGCAGACGCAATGAACTTACTTTTTTTTATCTCCAAGGGATAAGCGTCCGTGAGCATCCCTTGAATGAAGGTAAAATTTTTTCGCAATTGCCTTCGATCGCAGGAAACGTGTACGCCCAGCCACCAAATATTACTGGGTGCGGTTCTGCGATAATGGCACATTTCCTGAAATTTGGGAGACGTTGCCTGGTGATATAATCTCGACCGGGTGACGTGGGTCTTCACCGCGGGAATCAGGAAGCGACGACGAAGCCGGAAATAGTCAGGATGAAAACAAGTAGAAAACATTGTATTCACTTCATTGGTACACGGATGTGACTGTCATCTGGCTCTCGAGCGGTTCTTATTAACACGTGGTCCAGCACGGGCTTAAATAACCACTGGCGGTCGTCGTCGCCGTCTTCCTCCGGAGCCTGTCTTTCCTGTTTGCCCATCCTTTCACTTTCACTTTCACTTTATTTCCTTAAAGACCCCTCTTCGGGGTATTACATAAGGGGTGGGTTACAAAGAATATGAGAAACAAAGAAGAGCAAAATGTTACAAGGCATAATGCAAGACAATTTCTTCTATGAAGGCAGACGAGCTGGGTATAGCAACGATGTTGTGCGCAAGGCCATTCCAGTCTTTGGCTGTTCGAGGGAAAAAAGAAGATGCAAAAGTGATAGTGCGCGCGTGTGGACGAGCTACGTTTAAAGGGACACTAAAGGCTACCAGAAAGTCAAGCTAAAGTGATAAAGCAATGCTCTAGAACGTCTAAGGCTTCAATATAATCGCAAACAGAGCTTTAGTAACTGAGAAATTAAGGTAAATGCACGACACGATTTGAGACCCCCCAGCGACATTCCGGTACTAGCCCGATGACGAAGGCTCTCCTCATCATAATTTTTGTCACCAGTACTCAACTACTCGTATTAAAAAGATAATTTCATTAGATTATAAGACGGAAGAAAATGCTACTTGTCTACTTCTAGTAGACAAGTAGTATGGGTGATCGAAAGGTTTCGTTTTCGCTCGACTCAGCGCGCTCGACTTTGCGCCGCGCGCGCTTTGGAGTTTCAGTTGTTTCGTTATCGCGTCGTGCTGCGGTGGTCCTGCTGGCTCGCGAAACTTGCATTTGGAACAAGCAGCGAGAATGCCACGTCCATGTGATGTCGTGGGTTGCGCGAACGGTCCGCGAAACTTGGCCAAGGGCAGTTGCAGCGGCGAATCCAACGTTACTTACCACTGTGTGCCATCGAGTGAACCTCTCCGTTCGAAGTGGTTAAGTGCCGTACCTCTGCCACAGTGCTCTGGCAAAGAGCCGAAAAATCACGTAGTGTGCTCGCTGCAATTTCGTCCAGAGGATTACGAGTTCAACGCCGACTTACTGAAGTCGCGTGAAGTGCTTTTCAAAGCAGGCCGTCGTCGTAGTAGTACGCAACGACGACGGCAGCGCGAGCCCTCAACAGCAGGTCACGTTCATCAGTGCTTAAATCGCTGAACTCTAGCCCAGCATTGCGAGCTAATGTGTCGTTGTCAGGGTCATCCATTGCAACGAGCGTCGAAGTTGGCGTCATAAAATAAAGAACCAGCTTATCGTCGTGCACTTTCGCTTCCGCTAGCCACCATAGTTCCGCTTTCGCGCTGCTGTTGGTTTTGTCTTGGCTCTGTTTCTGGCCGCGCGTTTGCGTTTTGTGCAGAAAAGCCGTAGCGCCGTCTGCGGGCTCGCCGTTTTACTCACCGACGGCGCAACGTCACTATGAAACCATGACGTCAATACTCCTCGATCGGAGGGCGGGTGATTTGAACTGCGCTAGAGGTACGCGGACGCTTCAGAACGCATTTTCTCTTAAAATAAGTCTCTTCTTCGCACAAAACAAGCGTTTCAAGGTTTCTGGGATTGTATTTCAACTGTCCACTTTGACTTAATAATAACCTTTAGTGTCCCTTTAAGGACTGTCCTGTGCGATGGTATATGCGTGATGGTGGCAAGATATATGGTGCACGATTGAGTATGCTGTGGTAGAATTTGTGAAATAATGATAAGCTCGCAAATAAACGGCGGTGGAAAAGGGTTTGTATGCCAGATTCTGCTTTTAATGAAGTTACGCTGACATCGTATGAAAAAGCGAAGTGAATGAACCGGATGGCCCGATTCTGAAATGCCTCAAGGGTGGTAATGAGGAAAGTCTGGCGAGGGCTCCAAATGGCTGATGCGTATTCTAGTTTCGGTCGTATTAGTGTCTTATAAGCTAATAGTTTCACATACTGTGGTGCGTTTTTTAAGTGACGTCGTAGGAACCCAAGTGATCTGTTAGCTGAAGAGGTAACGTTAGTCACATGCACACACCAGTCCAGACCACTTGAGACGGTATCGCCCAGGTACTTATAATTGTTTAAACACTGAATTTGTTCGTTAGCGATTTCTTATTGAAATACCAAGGGGTTAGAACGGCGGGAGAACGACATTGCTTTACATTTAATAGGGCTTCCATTAACCAACGTTGACACCAATTTTGAATATTGCTTAATTCTTCCTGAAGGGCGATTTGACCATTATCGTTAGTAACTGAGCGGTAAATGACACAGTCATCAGCGTACATGCAGATTTCGCACGACACGTGTAATGGTAGATCATTAATGTATAATAAAAAATAGGTTGGGGCCTATAGTACCGAGCCCTGAAAGACGCCTGACGTTACGGGTAGGAGCTAAGTATTGTTATTGACGTACACCGACTGCATGCGATTAGTGAGGAATTGTTCTATTCATGTTAAAACTGCAGAATGTAGGTTTAGCCGTGAAAGTCTTAGGAGCAGTTGTTGGTGAGCTACATTGTCGAATGCTCTTGCGAAGTCAAGAAAAATTGCGTCAGTTTATATGTTAATATCGACATTTGAGTGTAGATCGTGAAGAAAAATAGCCAGTTGTGTTTCGCAAGTTAGTCCCTTGCGGAATCCGTGCTGGGATTGGTCAATGAA